>NC_092508.1:92332333-92635363 GCF_047511675.1 Marmota flaviventris
GGAATACGTGAAGGACTCCAACACCAGCTTATCAAAAGAAATTACAGCATTTTATTTGTTAAATATTTTGTTAGCCTCTCGGGAGAAACAACCCACGTACACTTCAGTTCCTGCTCTGTATATTTCTGAAATCAAGAGAAGCTATATTCATTGCTCATGTTACAAAGGAATTCAGTACTTGAGCCAAAATATTCTGGCTCTCTATGAGGACATGGCTTTCCTCTTTGCCTTCATTGTACATGTACTGCTAAAATCTATTTGGAAATAAAAGAAAGTTAATTCTCCAAGGATCCATGGGATTGTGTTGCCTCTGGCTATTCTCACTTCCTTCCCCACATGGTACATTGCTGTTGGCTTTGAAAATTTCTCGTGATGGTAATTGGCAGTTTACCTCATTAGTGTTCCCCTTACATTTAAAGTGTTTTTCACATTACCAGCTATTTCTTATTCTGTCCCTAATAATGGAGAAGAACAATCCATCTCTACCAGAGTTACAATGACACCGGGAGGTTTACAAGGAATTGCTTATTAAACAATTATTAACTATTCGGAAACCACACATGCATTTGTGTTATTGGAACAGCCACTCATTTCAATAGCAGCAGCTCACTAAATATGCATAAGCTATTTCTCTACAATAACAGTTTAACCACCACGTCTGCATTATGCAACCGGAATGAAATAACGCTCTGGTTTAAGATGCTATCATTTCCTTCTCTGAAGTCTCCTCTTCGTTCTAGCCCTCCAGATCACAGCATGTGCTGAAAATTACTGCCTTCGTTTTAGCCATTCAAAGCTGCACAATCATACCCCAGCCTTCAGACACAACTCCACTAGCCTGCCAATTGCATTAAAATACTATTCAAACCATCCTCCTCTCTTTCAAAATGCTCTTATACTAGCTAGGGCCTCTTTAATGGGCTCTGCCTTTGCTCTGCTGCCATTTTTTCCTTCTAATGCAGATGCTAACCAGAGAATATTGAAACAGAGAGCAGAAGGCAGATGAATGACCATGTAAACCTTATTTGAAGAGGTGGCCATGACTACATCAGGTTGAGACCAACGTAAACCTTTCTAGGAAGCTCAGGAATGAGCTTTTTCTTAAAATGGGTTCTATTTTAAATGACCCATCCAATGACATCTCAACCGATTCTAGATACAACCAAACTTACAGAATGGAAAATGGGATTTTAGGGGTTCTCAGTTTTTTCCTCATCTGTAAAATGAGAAATATTAACTGAAAATGTTTCAGGATTTCTTTTAATTCTAAAATTATTGGTGTCCATGGTCCCCACTGGTCAAGGTCAATTTCACTGCAAGTTACATCATTTGCCGGAATGAGCATCTTTGCATGATTATCTGGAGAGGCAGATATATGCAAATAAAATAAGACTTAAAGACTATTCTTAGAATAGACACATGTACAGAGAGTAAAGGGGGACTCCAGAGAAAAAACTTGATGTTTACCTGGCAAAGTCAGAAAAGACTTCATGAATGAATGAGGTGACTCTGAATGTGTTTTGAAGGATGAGTGGGCATTTACATGGCACACGAACATGGGGAGCTCATGATAAACCCAGGGAACTGAATAGGCAAAAAAACAAATATCTTTAACCTCTACATAAGTTCTGTGTTATCTGAGACACAAGAAAGAGAAGAAAATCTGTTGATACCCGCTCCCTCGAGATGGAAAACAAGAGACAATTATGGAAACCTAGAAAAATCTGCCCCTACTTGAAAAATGGCTCATCTTGGCAAACATTTTACTTTCAAAGTACAACAATTTCAGCAGGTTTGATAAAACTGAACAATGCATTGCACTAAACAGTTTTGCATAGCTTTGTGATTAACAGATAAAAACAGTCATTCTCCCTTGGCTACCAGTTTTAAGTTTTCTATTCAGAGTTGGAAGCCACCAGTCATATTATACAACCTGCTCTGCAGGGAAGATACCATAAAATATTCACTTACTGACAGATACTGAATGTGAGCCACAGAGAGGTAAAATAAGCCATAAGATGATGGAGGGAATTTTCAGATCCAGGCAGCTTAAGCCCACTGTGTTCCTAAAGATGAGGCTTAACTACATCGCAAAAGGAGGGAGTCATTATAAAAATAATTAAAACTGATGAAATATACTGACTGGAAAAAAATTAGTGTTCTGGGAGTTGAACTATTTTTTGTATTCTACATAAAATAGTATAGATTTTAACATCAGAAATAATGTTTGAGTTTCTATGTTATTAGGGTTTCCTTAAGTCATAGTATATAAAATTGTTTTTTCAAATGAAATTAATTTTCTAGGATCCAACATGGCGGCGGGCACAGAGAGATCAAGTCTCTGACCTCTTCAGCTGCGCGGGCATAGGGAGTCGTATTCCCTGAAGACATTAAAAAGAGTGTACTACAGGGATACTGCCACATCGATGTTCATAGCAGCACAATTCACAATAGCTAGACTGTGGAACCAACCCAGATGCCCTTCAATAGATGAATGGATAAAAAAAAAATGTGGCATTTATACACAATGGAGTATTACGCACCATTAAAAAATGACAAAATCATGGAATTTGCAGGGAAATGGATGGCACTAGAGCAGATTATGCTAAGTGAAGCTAGCCAATCCCTAAAAAACAAATGCCAAATGTCTTCTTTGATATAATGAGAGCAACTAAGAACAGAGCAGGGAGGAAGAGCAGGAGGAAAAGATTAACATTAAACAGAGACATGAGGTGGGAGGGAAAGGGAGAGAAAAGGGAAATTGCATGGAAATGGAAGGAGACCCTCATTGTTATACAAAATTACATATAAGAGGTTATGAGGGGAATGGGAAAAAAAAACAAGGAGAGAAATGAATTACAGTAGATGGGGTAGAGAGAGAAGATGGGAGGGGAGGGAAGGGGGGATAGTAGAGGATAGGAAAGGTAGTAGAATACAACAGTTACTAATATGGCATTATGTAAAAATGTGGATGTGTAACCGATGTGATTCTGCAATCTGTATTTGGGGTAAAAATGGGAGTTCATAATCCACCTGAATCTAATGTATGAAATATGATATGTCAAGAGTTTTGTAATGTTTTGAACAACCAATAAAAAAAAGAAATTAATTTTCTACAGACCTTCACACATCAGAATATTTTAATCTACCTAGAGTGGATGCATATCTCAAAGGGAACGCCATATGTTTTAAAAGCTTTCTTCTTTTAATTAGTTTGTTATGGCAATATTGACAGTCATTTCATGGGCACAATTATTCAATATATTCAATATATGCCATATTATTGAGGGCAGAAATAAAACCAAATCCCACATGGATCCTAAGACTTATCTTGGGATCTAGAATAGTGGGACACACCCTTGTATATATGATATATGAAATAGAAACAGGCATGTTAAGAGTATCTTATATGCAATTACAGAATATAAGAATAATATCACTTTTCATAGTGATACTATTGAAAAGGTGACGTTCAAATCTTTGAAAATTATGTTTCTTTCAAAGGAACATGAATTCCAGAGAAGCATCTCACAGTGACAAAAAGAGTGTATGATATTTACATAAAAGTATATTTAGTATCTATGAGAGTGAGAAGCGGGGACTCAAACATTGAAGTCAGTTTTAATTGTACACAAACTTTCCTATGTTAATATATGAATACACCACCAGTGTAACTCCACATCACGTCCAACCACAAGAATGGGATCCAAATCGAAATAGGTTGCACTCCATGTATGTATACTATGTCAAAATACACACCATTGTCATGTTCATGTATATCTAAATACAACAAATAAAATAAATAAAAGAAAATCCACAGAACATTGGCTTAAAAAAACAAATGACTTCAGAAAATCAAATGCTGATTGGAAAGAAGGTAATGACTTACAGTACATCTGAACTTATCTGAATTATATTACAGACATAATTGGAACACAGGTCAGTAGAACTGAAGGTGAATTTGGATTGCAAACCAAAAAAAATGCAGTCCATGAAACTATTGATAAACAAGGAATTTTTCTGTCACAGGAATAAATCAGTTCTAATTAATTGTTCTAACTGTTCAAACTGAAACACATGTAAAATTTGTGAATCTTAAACGTTAAAATTATTTCTTCAATCTCCCAAAATACTTCAAAAATGCATTTTGTGCTAATAAATTAGATGATTATAGTGTAGAGCAGTAATAACAATATAGAAAACCCCAAGGCCTGCCAACATTTTTTTTTTTTTTTTGCTATATGAAAACAAATTATTTTTCTTACTCAGCTAACAGAGGAATGTTAACACTACCCTTCAGGGCACACCTAGATGGAAGATATTGCTTCTGCTTAGTGAAGGAGAGCAGAGAAGAGAAAGTTCTTTCATCAGAAGAGATAGCAGCAAGCCAGCAAAGCCCAAAAGAACCTTTACCTATGAACTTTCCTCAAAAGCAGACATGTAAAAGTCAAGTGGGATAAGCTGTCAAAACTTGGTGCATGAATGTCTAGGAATGAAATTAGGAAATGTGTGTAGATTATAAAACAAAAACAAACAAACAAAAAAGCATTAATAACTGCTTCTAGTGAATCCGGTCAAGGTTTATGGGAAATTATATTTCCAAAGAAAACTGGCTGGGTCAACTGCAGATAAGTGATTATGTTATTTTTAACTAAGCTCCAGAGAGAATGATCAGTGTTTTCAAAAAGACAGTGTGCCATTGGCCAGGGATGATTTAGCAAAGGAGTAAAGATGTCAACTGGCCAGTTTTGTTGTGGTGTTGTTTTTGTTTGGGGCACAATGTCAATATTATGTTTGTGGTTCTCAATCTAGAATGATGCCACCTCTCACAGAGGTCCTCTGGAGATATGTGCAGCAGTTGTGGTTGACTGAAGGTAGAAATTATCATTCCACAGATAGGGAAGGGGACAAGGATGATAACCATTCAGGAATATATGAGATCATCTCACAGGACAAAAACTGTCCCACCCAAAATGCTGTTAGTGCTTCCATTAAGGGGCACTGAAATGGTTCCCTATCCACCATACTTCCCTCCTCCTCAAAATCCAATTTATGGAGGTCTAAAGCAATTCTTTTATTTTATGGGAAATTATATTCCCAAAGAAAACTGGCTGTGTCAAAAGCAATTCTTTTAATTTTATAACTCTGTGAAGAAACCAAAGTATTAAAGAGAAAACTTTTAAGGAAATTTTCTTAAGAGGTTAGGATCCAGTTAAACCTAATCCACCATCAAAACCCAACATCTGCTGGGTGTTGATGGTGCCTGCCTGTACTCCTAACAGCTTAGGAGGCTGAGGCAGGAAGACTGCAAGTTTGAAGCCAGCCTCAGCCATTTAGTGAGGCCCTAAGCAACTTTGTTAGACTCTGTCTCAAAATCAAAAATAAAAGGGGCTGGGGATGGGAATGTGGCTCAGTGGTTAAGCACCCCTGGGCTTAACCCCTAGTACCAAAAAAGAAAGTAAGTGAGACCTCTCCTAAGAGGGAGGAAAGACAGACATGCTGAAGAAATACAGTTTGGATAAAAGATATGATTTCACAGCTTAATGTACAACATCCATCCGTAGACACCCTCAGATAGGGGCCAAAGAAATTATAATCCAGGTAGAAAAGGGTCATAGAAGAGAATATAGGAAAGAAAGAACAAATCAAATGGAATGCATAATTTTGCTTGATACTTATATGTAATTGTAGTAAAGAAAGTCTTTTTATTTCTCTGAAGAACATCCCACATACTAGTTTTATCAAAGAAGTGACTTATCTTGTACATAAACCACCTCTCAACAAGAGTCAGACATATCAAATGTCATGGAAAAATCCATCAGACCATTTGGTATAAATATGGAACAAACCCATATAAAAGTTCTAGTTTTTGCCAGGCATGGTGGTGCATGCCTATAATCCCAGCCACCCAGGAGGCTGACACAAGAGGATCGCAAGTTCAAAGGCAACCTCAGCAACTTTGCAACTTAGTGAGATCCTATCTCAAAATAAATCATTTTTTAAAGGGTTGGGGATGTGGCTTAGTGGTTAAGCACTTCTAGGTTCAATCCATCCCTGGTTATCAAAAAAAATTTTAGTTTTAATAACTAAGTATTTTTATATGGTAGGAAGTCCTTGGCAATATCATTTTCCTCATAAGAAGATATTAATGCTTCAAAATATGCATCACTTGTTATCAGGATAAATACCTTCCTTGTTTGAATCATAAGACAAAGGGGGAAAAAACATGAAAAAAGCCATGAAATATCCCTCTAAAGGCTCAAATAAATGGGGTGCCAACACACAATAAAAATGATTAAAATGTGTGCAGAACTATATTGTTTTCCATCTGACCAGTCTCAAAAAGATCAAGAAAAAGCAATATGTCTAATCAATGGCCTATCCATCTGCAACACAAGAACAAGCCCATTTTAACTAAGTCTTACTCCATGGTCTTTCTGTGAAGTTTCATCTGCGCTCCTGAGACCCCCTCTAGGCAGACATCTGCTTGAAGTTTATGCATTCAATGGAAGCACCTATGAAAAGATATATGCCCTTTCCAGTCAGTTTTAAGTCCATCTACTCAAAATTCCAAGAGGTTGTTTAATTAATTTGTGTGTTTTACTGACTTATGACCTTGAGAGATTGAGAGAAAGTGTTCATTTGGATTTTTCCTCTGACTTGTAGGCAGGTAGGAATGATGAGTATTTAAACCAACTAGAAGAGACTTGAATAATTTCCAGAAAGAAAAACTTTTCTCTCTCTCTCTCTCTCTCTCTCTCTCTCTCTCTCTCTCTCTCTCTCTCTCTCTCAATAACCTGTTGTTGTAGATGAAGGTTAGCGATACACAGAAGTGTCAGACCATTGTCCTTCCAAGGCTTCAAAATGAACAAAAATTGTTTTTTTATTTAAAAAAAGAACCAGATACATCACATATTACTAATTAATATGTATCTCCTTTGTAAATAGTTTCAGCAGGGCCACTTCAGGTTGCCCTGATCTCTCCAACTACCCTAAAATGAGCATGAGTCAGGGAATTTTGTTTATGGGGGAGAAAAGTTAAATAAAGAGACTGGTACGGAGCTTGGAAAATAAATGAATAAATAAATGTGTTGTTTCCATGTGCGTAAGACCAAATACATTAGCCATATTTTAGCCAGTAAAATTTAAGTTGTATTCTGCTGAATTCTTCCATAGCTCATCTATGGTTTCATCATAAATGCCCCAGTTATAGAACAATAGAAAGTTTCATTTATTATTTTCAATTACTATTTCTACAAACCACACATCCTAAAAATGGAAGCTTTTCAAAGAGAAAGACAAGTTTATGATCTCACTCTTGACAGACAGATCTATAACTTCATAAAGTCTCTTTCCAAAGCTAAATATTGATCGTAAATGTACTCAAAATTTTCAGAACTGATCAGAAGTACAAGGTGAAAATACTGAAATAAATATTTCAAATGCACAATTCAGTAATTAACTTCTGAAGATCTCGAATCTCATACTATCACAACTGAATGACTCTCTACTATCACCTACAGGTAGAACCCAAATGTCACCATTCAATGTGAAAAGATTTAAATGACAGTTTAGTAAAACTGAACTTGACGACAAACAACCCCTCAATTATGTGTATTAGATGTCCCTCTAGTGTACCGTTGAAGTTTCCAGTACCCAGTAGGTTTCCATAAGGTATAAAAATTTACAAATCTTTCCATGAAGTAGTTAGTAGGATCCTAGGAAAACAAAGATGAAAGTGTCACCAAAGACCAGTGAACATCCCCCCTGAGGTCAAGCCAGTGTCTATATTAGGTTCCCTAACCACCTGCCTTCCAAGCTCTTTATTTAACTTTTCTCCCCCATAAACAAAATTCCCTGACTCATGCTCATTTTAGGGTAGTTGGAGAGGTCAGGGCAACCTGAAGTGGTCCTGCTGAAACTATTTACAAATCAAAAGAAAACTTCCAAAAAAAAACATACTTTGAAAAACATCAAAAAGCAATAGAAGCAATGACATTTACATGAACTAAAACTCCAGCAAGGGAAAAACATTCTCTAGGTGAGAGGGGTAAATGACGGTGGAGTGAGTATGTGAGTGTGTGAGTGTGTGTGTGTGTGTGTGTGTGTGTGTGTGTATTCAATAGGCAAGTGAGATTGGTAAAAGGGAAAAAATAGAAGCAGTCTCACACATGAGCCAGCTATAAGTGTTAGCCACAAGGACTTTAAAAGATGATAAAAATAACAATTCAAAATGGACAAAAGGAAGTATGCGTACTGAAATCTGTGAACACTACCACTAAAGATCATAAAACTAACTTAACTAAAAAGATTCGAAGAGAAAAATAGAATGAGATACTTGTTTAATCTATAGAAAAGTAGAAGAGGGGGAGTAGGGAAAAAAATCAGTAACAAATGCAACAAATAGAAAATTGTAGATGTAATTCATCTATGCCATTAAATTATGTGAATGGATGAATAATCAAAGTACAAGACAAAAACTGTCAGAGTAACTCCATGCTGATGTAGCAGGCAGGATAATGACGCCACAAAGATGTCCATGTCCGAATTCCAGAATCTGTGATATGTTACCTTTCATGTCTGAAGGGACTTTGCAGAGATCTAAACACAGGAAGATTACTCTGGATTGTCCAGGTGGGCCCAGTATCATCACAAGAGGCCTTAGAAGTGAAAGAAGGATGGGAGAGAGTCAGCATCAGGTTGATGCAGCATGAGAAAGACTTGACCAGCATCTTTAAAGATGGAAAATGGCATGAGCCAAGGACTGTGGACAGCCTCGACAAGCTGGAAAAGGAAAGAAAATGGTTTTTCCCTAGAGGCTCCTGAAGGAATGCAGCCTTCACGGGACTTTTAGCCCAGTGAGATGCATTTTAAATTTGTGACTTTCAGAACTTCAAGAAAATAATTTTTTGCTGTTGTAAGGAAAAAAGTTGTGATTTTTTTATAGCAGAAAGAGGAAACTAATAAAGTTCACTGTAAGATAAAGTTCACTGTAAGATAAATAAGATAAATGTAAAGATACATCAAACAAATATTAACCAAAAGAGGTGTAGCTATGTTAACACTACAAAAACCTGACTCTTTGCCAAGTATATATATAAAGTGTGTGTGTGTGTGTATATATATATATATATATATATATATATATATATATATACATACACACACACACATATATACATGTATATATACATATATATACTTTAAATACATTTTTATATACAAATACATGTTTATAATATATATATATATATATATACATATATGCTTGTTATATAAGTATAAAGTGTGAGTTTAACCAAAAAACATGGAAGTTCTAAATCTTTAAACTCAAGGGGAAAAAAGCAGAGAACTAGACAAATCCACTGTCATCACAGGAGATTTCAATGCCCTTCAGTAGATGAATGGATTTTAAAAAATGTGGCATATATACACAATGGAATATTACTCAGCAATAAAAGAGAATAAAATCATGGCATTTGCACCTATCTGGATGGCATTGGAGAAGATAATGCTAAGTGAAGTTAGCCAAACCCCACAAAAACAAATGGTGAATGTTTTCTCTGATATAAGGAGGCTGATTCATAGTGGGGTGGGGTGGGGTGGGGGAGCATGAGAAGATTAGATGAATTCTAGATAGGGTGGGAGGGGAAGGGAAGGGGCAGGGGGTAGCAAGGATGGTGGAATGTGTTGGACATCATTATCCAAAGTACATGTATGAAGACACGAATTGATGTGAATATACTGTGTATACAACCAGAAATATAAAAAGATGTGCTCTATATGTGTAGTAACAATTATAACACATTCTGCTGTAATTTATTTTTAAAAAAGAATCAAGAATTAAATAAATGTCAAAAATAACCCTTCTCTCAGGAACTGAAGAATGGCAGAAAAAACTCAGTAAAGCGGCTGCAGTTGTTGCTCAATGGTAAAGCGCTTCCCTAGCATGTTTGAGGCACTGGGTTCAATCCTCAGCACCACATAAAAATAAATAAATAAAATAAAGGTATTGTGTCCATCTATAACTAATTTTTTTAAACTCAGTAAGAATGCAGAAGACCTGAAGAACTCAGTTAGTTAAACTGACATAATACAAAACATATAGAATATCCAACAATGGCAGAATATAAATTATTTTCAAATCTTTGCCACCCACACCTCAGACAGGGTGTTAATTTCCAGGATATACAAAGAATTCAAAAACCTTCACACACACACACAAAAAAAAAAAAAAACCAAACAACCTAAACAATAAAGGGCAAAAGGAACTAAATAGACACTTCTCAAAAGAAGAAATATGAACAGTCAACAAATATATGAAAAAATGTTCAACATCTCCAGCAATTAGAGAAACACAAATTAAAACTACACTGCGATTTCATCTCACCCCTTCCAGAATGGCAATTATCAAGAATACAAGCAATGATAAATGTGTGGGAAAAGGCGCTCTCATACATTGGTGGGACTGCAAATTAGTGCAACCACACTGGAAAGCAATATGGAGATTCTCCAAAAAACTGGGAATGGAACCACTATTTGACCTAGTTATTGCATTTCTCAGTATATATCTATCCAAAGGAGTTAAAATCAGCATACTGAGGTGATGCAGCCACATCAATTTTTATAGTAGCACAATTCACAATAGCTAAGTTCTGAAATCAGCCTAGATTCCCATCAACAGACAAATGGATAAAAGAAGTTGTGGTAAATGTACATAATGGAATATTACTCGCTCAGAAGAATGACTTTAGGATATTCACCAGTAAATGGATGAATCTGGAGACTCATGATAAGTAAAATAAGCCAATCCCCAAAACTCAAAGGTTGAAATTTCTCTGATATGTGGATGCTAACCCAAAATACAGAAGGGGAGCAAGAACAGGAGTTCAGTGGATTAGGCAAAGGGGAATGAAGGGGAGGGCAGGGATAGAAATAGGAAAGACAGTGGAATGAATCTGACATACCATTCCTATGCACAAATATGAGTACACCACAGTGAATCTCAACATGTTGTATATCCACAAGACTGGGATCCTAATAAGATATATTCTATGCTTGTATAAATATATCAAAATAGATTCTGCTGTAATATATAACTAAAAAGAACCAATAAAAAAAGAATGAATTATTTTCAAGTACACATAAAACAGTTCCAAAATAATTCATGCATTTGATCATAAAGCAGAACTCAATAAATCTCAAGGGATTGCATCATATAGATTATGTGCTCTGATCACAGTGGAAATAATTTATAAACTAAAAGCCAAAAGATAACTAGAAAAATTCACCAACTGCTTGAAAACTTAATAATATATACCTAAATAGGAAAAAAATGGTAATTACAAAATATTTTGAAGTGAATGAAAGTGCAATATATTAGAATGTATGAAATGTAGCTAAAGAGGGAATTTAGCTTTTAATGTATGTTAGAAAAGTATAAAGGTGGAAGGAAGATCAATTTCCAAGGTTCTCTCTCAAAGAGAAAATTAAACATTGAGAAAGGAAATAAGGAGGATAAAAATTAATGAAATAGAAAGCAGATATATGGAATTCGATAGAGTTAAAGACTACTTCTTTGAAATCCTTTGTAAAATCTATTTTACAATCTTCCTTAGCAAGACCGAACAAGGAAAAAAAAAAAAGAAAACAAAGCCCACATATCAGGAATTAATGAGGGATATCACTACACACAAAAAGATAATGAGAAGATATCATGAACAAATTTATAGCGATAAATCTGTCAATCTTGATGATAGGGATAAATTCACTAAAAAATAAAAATTACCAAAACTCATGGAAAAATAATGAAAATCTGAATCCATAATTAAAATTCTTTCCACAAATGCCCAGAAGGCTTTACTGATGGATGCCTCCTTGGTTAGCCAGCTTTTCATTGCTATGAGGAATAAAAAAGAAACTTAGGGAACTTAGGGAAGGAGAAGTTTATTAGGGGCTCAGGTTTCAGTCAGTTCCACGGCTCCGGGAATGAGCTGAGGCAGAATATCATGGTGGAAGGGCTTGGTGGAGGAGGGTACTTGGCTCAGCTCACGGCAGCAAGGAAACAAAGGCAGAAAGAGGCAGAGAAAGAGAAATGAAGCGGGAGAAAGAGGCTAGGAACAGATACAGTCCAAGGCCATGCCCTCAATGATCTATTTCCTCCAGCTAAGCTCCACCTGTCTATAGTTCATCTTCTCCCCTCTGAAAATTGCTACATTGCCTAACACATGAGCTCTTTGGGAGACATTTTTAGACCCAAACCATAACACCTCCAGACACTTAAGGAAGAAACAATGTCAAACTTAAATATACTCCTTATGGAATAAATAAAGTGAAAATACTTTCCAGTTTGTTTTATGAAGCTGGAATAATCCTGACACTGAAACCTAAAAAGGATATTATTAAGTAAATTATAGATCATTATTGCTCATGAATATAGATACAAGTTCCTAAACAAAATATTAACAAATTTAGCTATACATAAAAATAGATGATACTACATGATCAAGTAATTTTATTCCACTGATGCAAGATTGATTTAATAGTCAAAATTCAATGCAGCAAGAATAACATAAGACAAAATTTGAGAGTTTTCTGTATTAAAATTAAATAAATTTCATCTTCAAAAGACACTGTTAGGCAAAAGAAAAAAAAACACTGAGGAAAATATCTATGAATCCTATATATACAACAAAAGGACTTCTCATCCAGGATAAACAAAGAACCCTTATAAGTTAATAAGAATACAAACAACTTTTTTATGTTTTTATTTAGTGTAATATAGTTATGCATAATAATGGGGTTCATTTAGACATATGAATGAAATATAATTTGCTCCATCATGATCCCAAATAATTCCCCCTTTTTCTCCACTCCTCCATTTCCCTGCTCCCTGTCCTCTACTCTACTGTTCTGCTTTATATTTATATATTATTTTTTAAACTGGTGCTTTGTAGCTATAAAGGTGGAATTCACTGTGGTGTATCCATATACGTACATCAAAGAACTCAATTTTCTAAATAGGCAAGAAACAATGAAAAATCAGCTGAATACTTCAGGAAGACTGAGCTTAACTGCTTTACAAAATAAAAAATTGACAAATAACTTGAGCAAATATTTTACAAGATATTCAAATGAAATGTAAGCACATGAAAAGATACTCAACATCGTAACTTATTAAGCAAATGTAAATAAAAAACAAAAATGAGGAACCACTGCACACTCACAAGAATGGTTAAAAGCAAAATGATGGACATTACAAGGGTTGACAAGGATGTGGAGAAACTGGGCACTCCACACATTACTGGTAAAAATACAAAATGGTACTGCTATTTTGGTAGAATTTAGAAGTTTCTTTTAAGTTAAACATATACTACTATTCTACACAGCAATCTCACTCATGTATTATTTACTCAAAGGAAATGAAAACAGAAGCCCACACAAACAGTCTTGCACCCAAATGTTCATAGAAGCATTTTCATAAAAGCCCCAAACTGGAAATAATCCAAATGGCATTCAAATGGTGAAAGAGTGATCAAAATGCCATATATCCATGTAATCATACAACACTACCTGGCAATAAAAAGGAATTAACTGCTGATACAGGCAATAACATGGATGAAATTTCAAAACATCCTAAGATAAGAAGCTTGACACAAATGCTATGATTTCATTTATATAAAATTTTCAGAACAGGCAATGAAACTGTAATGATAAGGGGAAAAAAAATCAATGGTTGCCTGAGTTTGAAATGGTGATCATAATGGGAGGAAATGATTCCAAAAGAATTTTTAATAGGCTTTACTTGGAAAACATCATATTTCATGAAAGAAACCAGTCGCAGAAGAGCACATATCATAAAATTCTATTCATATGAAAAAATCAAGAGTAGCTAAATCTATAGAGACAGAAACATTAGGGTTGCCTAGGAATAAAAGGAAATTGGTAATAATAGACATGGGATTTCTTTGGGGGGGGCGATATTCTAAAATTTATTGTGGTGATAGCTAGACAACTTTACAAATATACTAGCCCTTTTCTCTCTTTCCCATTATGCCCCCCATGCCACATCACTCCTTGACCATCAGAGGTACAACAGTCCTGAGATAGCATTCATTTCCTTTTACTTCCCTGGTAGCCAGCTTGCAGACCTACCACATCTTAGCCCTCCTGCTAAGAACCCCCAACCTAGGCAATACTTTCCTTCTTTAGAATGAATACTCTTTGTTTCTCTCAACCCCTTTGCTCAGTTTCCTTTGCTGGAGCTGAGTGTCTATATAAAGATAAAGTTTGTAGTGTCCTCTGTCTCTTAGCTGTGCTGTGGTTTCACTTGCTCTTCTTATTGATCTGTATTCTTTCTTTGAAATATGTGTGGATAGATTTGGATTTAGGTAGATGCATTACTCAGAAGCCCTAAGTACCATTTTTTTTTACCACTGCCAATATGCTAACTATCATAGTGGAAATAAGTGTAAATCGCAGTCCCTGAAATCTCCAAGGACTTTCATCTTTTTCAGGGAGGAAACGTTTCAATACACAATAGGAAACAAAACGCAAGGCAGTGGAGAGCTCTATTAACTACACAAACTGAAAATGTTACAGATATTTGTAATAAAAGTAGAGATCACTGTGACTTAAATTATTGATAAAAGCTTCAAAAAGAAGGCAGGATTGTACTTTACCTTTCATAAACAAATATGATTTGTTGTAGAATTGAAATCGGGAGCTTTTTAACAATAGCTAGTTCAATAAAAGTAAACAGAGGGCTGGGGCTGGAACTCAGCCATAGAGCGCTCGCCTATCACATGTAAGGCCCTGGGTTCTATCCTCAGCACCGCATAAAAATAAATAAAAAATAAATAAATGTATCGTGTCCAACTACAACTAAAAAAAAATTAAATACTAAAACAAAGTAGACAGATACTATTTTAGTTTTCTTTTGAAATATTAAATAACATGGGGTTTTTCTTCCTCCATATTTGGTATATTCTCTATTTTTTTTCACTGACCATTGAGTCAGTGGGGAAACATCATTCATCAAAAGTGGGGCTGGTGGGTGGGGAGGGGAGTGAATTTCATAAGCCTAGTTCCCAAAGAAACCCAGGGCAAGTAGGATGTGTAACACTAACAAGGAAAAATCACCAGGCACTAGGGGCCACAAATTAGGTAAATTAGAATTAGGTAAATTAAGAATGTGGAAAAGGCCTGAAAACAAATTTCCTTCCTCAAGGCACTAAAGTTCCCCAATAAGTTTAGGGAATAAAAGAGTACAGGACATCTTGGTAGAATGCCCCATCCTTTCTTCCACTTTTAACTAAAGGGTCCCTGCTCATGCAATGTCACGTGTTAGGAGAACTAGGAATAAAAACTAACACATCCCTTGCTATCTAAACTATCCCACAAAGTTTTTTTCTGTACCCATCCTAAAATTGCTGTTATTTAGATACAAATGCCACTCTCGGGGCTAAAATTAGATTTCAGAACTAGTCATTCATCTTTCTGCAATTCCTCATGATAGAGTTGCTCTCTGTCCTATGATATTCTCATGATGGCACATACAGAGCTGTCCATTGTATACTTTCTAAGTATCTATCTTCTTGATGAGATTGCAAGCCTCCTGAGGGCAGAGAGCAAATCTTATCTTTGTGTCACCAACTTAGCACATGATTGATACACTTATTGAACTGAATTTTTTATTCAAAGTAAAACTAAGTGGTAATTATCAGCTCTTTAGGATGGGGAAATTTGCATTCACTTTTTTGTATATTAAAAAAAATGCATTTTGGTGAGGACTCAAGTGTAGAAAGAAATGGCCTGGAAGCAATTTCAAAACTATAAAAACTTTAAAAACCAAACTGTTAAAATTTTAATTATTCATTCTTGGCAATAATATCCCTTTAAAGAGTGATTTTAAAAATCCTTACGCCTTCAATAACCTAATTTTCTACTGAATATGCAAATCTAGAGGTCATTTCATTTAATAAACACATACCTCCTAATCAACTGCATACTAATGAAGTTAATCTAAAGGCTAAATTTCAATTATGAATTATAGACCCTCATCTCTGTTTCTTGATTGCCTGAATAACTTATATCCAGAAATTTCCAACCCATGGCAAAATGATCTGCTAAAAAGAACATCCTTTTTGAAGATAAGCTTCATTCACAGGTGAGGCAAAAAGGGATGGATCACTAATTCTTGATTTTTATATAACACCCCTTATGTGGAAGAATGCTTTATAGCCACCTTGTAGGTAACTTGGCTAGCTTAAGGCATGCTACACAGATTTGGATTCTTAAACTGAGCCATAAAACTTAAGATCCTTGAGGTTTGTAATTAAGGCACACACTTCAACAGGAGTATTTATCCTGCTTCAGTTCTGAGAAATTAATTTGAATTGAAGAGAGAATGGTTTCTCCTCGATTCACAGCTCTCAGTTTATTCTAAGCATGTTTTCTCCTAAAGGAAAAAAAAAAAACAAATAAAGGACTTTTTTCTCCTAAGCTGAGTAAGACATACATCATCTGACATTTATATTCCATTTAAAAATTAATTTGTGTGACTATAAAAGCAACAGATTGTGTTATTTCACAATGTGACATTGCAATTCAAATAACTATCTCTGATAGCATATCTGGAAGAAAAATAATTAAAAAGTCCCAGCTCACTTTCAGCTAATTGTTCTGAATGACCACTAGTATTAACCTCAAAGTAGAATCATGCTCCAAACAGAGGAAGTCCCTTCTCACCCTCATAAACAACCGTGATGTGTAGTGGCAGGCATATCCCTTGCAGCTTCAGTTATCTCCCATTGGGAACCTTAACCCCATTCTGGTCTGGCAACCAAATTCATTGACTCATAGGATGAAAAGGGAAATTCAGGTGGCTTCAAGTCAATTAAGCAAAGCTGGTCACCAACTTTAAATTTCTCAATCTTACTCTCTCATGGACTTCAGCACAGCCCTGTCTTATCTTCACACCTCACATTTCTCCTATCAGTTGGGTTAGCTAAATTATGCTGCATTAGCAAACGTGTCAAAATTATAGTGGCTTTCAACCCAAAAGGTTCATTTCTCACACTTGTTATACATTCACAGATCTGAAAGCCAGGCTGAAAGAGCAATCTCTTTCTGACATGCCATTTTTAGGAAAGAGAGGGGAAAGAGCATTGGTAGAACCATGCAATGGCTTAAAACTTCTACTAAGAAGGAGCACTCATAACTTCCTCTAATATTTCCTTGGCCAAAATAAGTTCCGTGACTCAATTATAGAGGGGAAGCACCTAGAACAAAGGACAGCAATATATTTCTAATAATACAATAGGTAATAAAAGAACAATAATGTGATATACCATATCCTCTAAAACCACAGATCTTTACATTTGCCAAGGAAAAGTCTAGATTTGTCTCTCAATCTCCAAGGGATTTTGAACCTTGCTCAGGGGGACAAGAAGACCAGCCAAGTAAGTCCCTTTTGTGAACTTCCATTTCAGGCACACTTAAAGGAGCTTATTTCTAAAACCAGACCTTGAAACTCTTTAAGGATCCAGAACCATGGAATCTTCCCAGCAGACTCAGAAATAGTCACTGTGCCAGAGTACAGGATAATTTACTCCTGGCAAACAGAAAAGAATAATTTACACCTGGAGAGCTGAAAAGAGAGGGCTTATGAAAAAATTGTCAGAGCTCATAAAACTCTGGTACTTAATCAAAAGTAGGCTATATAGATATAAAGGAAAATATATTCCAAACTCAAGACTTTCCTCGAAAAAAAAGTCACCAGTATCATTTTTTAAAGCTTCTTGGATTTTATTTTTATAGTCCTTTAAACTTCTTGAGTAATGCTGGATTATGAATTCCATCATTTTCTAAACTTTGACCCTCTCCTTACACTCATCCCAGATACAAATCCAAAGTAATCATCTCTGTTAACAATTCCTGATGTATTCTTCTGAATTTGGGGATCAGTTGTTGATAATTCTGGCAATCCCCTGTGCTTTGATCACCAAGATGTGTCTCTCACCTAAGACTACTGAAATCTCTCCACCTTCCTAACCTACACAGAGAGCTGAGGAAGCCCCCTTACTACAAATGTTCCATGCCAATCTCTATTTCTACAGCATACCTAACCATCCCTTTCTATCCAACTACTTTTATTTAATGGATGCTAAACTATTAGGTACAGGAGTTGGCAAGAAATCAGACATTTATTTAATGCCAAAGTAAGCCCACAATTACTTTCTACACAGAAGGGACACACACTGTGTGATGGAAGGGTCAGGGCATCATCGTTCCAATCCAGCCATCAGGTTTAACATCGATAAGACTGTGTGCCTTCCAATTTGATGCAAACGCAGTAGGCAAAATCACCACAGAAGTCCTAAAGTCCAAAATATTGAAAAACATTTTAGATAAAACATCCACTCAAAGAAAGAAACAATCCAACAAGGCCTTGGAAAAACAATCAGACAAATCCAGAAGGTGAGACATTTGACAGGACAACTAGACAGGATTCTTAAACCAGCTAACATCATTAAAAACTGCCAGTTCTTAGTTGAAGGAAACTCAAGGCATAACAAACAGAAGCAATCTGCGGTCCTCTTTTGGATGCTACTTTGGATAAACAGCAGTGAAAGACATTTTGGAGACAATTTGGGAAATTTCCATGTTCTTTGATACTGAACAGGATGAAAACATTTATAAAATTGTGTGTGTGTGTATGTACATACACACACACATTATATACATATAGACAGAGGGAGATTACAGTGGATATACACTAACATGTTAAAAGTGGTATTCTCTTTATGGAATACAGTGATGATTTTCTACTTTTGCTTGTCTGCATTGTCTGATTTTCTACCCTGCATACATGCTGCTTCTGCAACAGCACTAGGCTACTTTATGATGGTTTTGCCTCTGCGTGATTACATGGGTAATACAGCCCTGAGTTGGTTTCTGATTTTATTTGATCCTTCAGTTAAATCTTTTTCTGTCTCTAAACTATAGGGTCACGGGAACAAGTGGGAGGAAAAGAAATCTTTTCTTTGGTAACTGGACTAATCAATCACACTAAATCTTAATAAAAACCATTCGAGCTCAGTATTATAATCCCTCTTTGAGATCTAAGAAAATAGACTCCCAGGAATAATACAATGTGGTTTCAGAAAGCAACCTTGGTATTGGCTGTGGTGGCCTTTCCCTGGTTTTGACAAATTTCTTAACTGGGATCTTAGGACCCCTTTACCCAATCCAGAAGCCATCTTCTGAATTGCTCATTGCCTCAAAGGGATTCTATGAGAATCAGAAAAAAGAAATCTCCAATTCTTGATTATCAAGTTTGCAAACTGGTCTTATGTTCTGCTTGAAACAGTGCACATATATTTAAAAGGAAATAAAAGTTAGATGTGGTTTGAATTTCTAAGAAAGGAATGAGTGGAGGAGAACAATCAGACCCTCAGAGCTTCATCCAGCTTTCCTTCTGGAGCCTTCAGAAATGGTAAGTCCTACATCTCACTGTCCTGGTACTGCTGCGGCCCAGAAGCAAAGACAGCAGAGGCCGGGCAGAGGGGTTACTCTGTCTCACAAAGCTTTCTGCATGACTGCTGGAGCAGGGGAAGCAGCTGAACATCATCCTCCAGGCTAAGAGGGGCAAGGGGCAAGGCTGTGGCACACAGGGCAAGCAGCAGATGGAAAGGCCTCCAATGGTAGAGCATGCTATACCAAAGGCTGTGTGGCAGCAGGTGGGAACTGGTGTACTGGGCAGAAGCTAGTATTAGGAAAGTTTGGCAAGGCCCAAGGACCAGCAAAGCAGGAGCCAGTTCAGACAAGGGTAGATCACTGTGGGCCAAATACCCCTCCCACAGAAGGTACCATCCAGGGACCAGAGGTGAGAGGAATAACTGGAACTGAATGAGGGAAAGAAGGAGACATGGTGAAGATAAGCTACAATTAGCTAAGGTTACATTTGCTGCCATTAGGCTGACTGGCATTATGAAAACAGATTGCCATTCAAGATAAAACAATATATATAAAGAAATTTGTTTATTTGCCCTGTTAAATATGTGACTTAAAAATATGGTAGCTGAAATAACTTATCCCTCTTCACAGAGCCAGTGGATGTCACTGTAACTTGCCTTATAAATTGCACTTCACAGAGCTACCAACAGAGGAAAGGTTAAAAAAATATTTCATCATGATGACAATTTTATAGACTAAGAATAAAATATTATCTTACACATAATGTCTTTCAAGTTTAGAACTAAATATTTCCAGATAGAAAAAAGTCAAATTTTTTTTTGGAAATTTAAGATAATTTATTAACATTAATTTCCATTTTGCATTATAATACTAATTTCTTCTGGAAAGAATCAGCCAATGACTTTAAAGCTCCTTATTTCCATGTTTTAAATTTTTATATTTTACAAAAATAAAAACAAAGAATGGAGCTTATAAAATATTGTCTTTTCAATGGCTTGAGCCCTTTAATATCTTGCAAAAAGAAATCTGTGCCTTCCATTTCTGCAGTATAGAGCCTTGTGTTAAATAATACAAGGAATGAATGAAATAAAAAAGCAGCCAGAGTAGAAAGAATGTCCTCAGTCTCGTGGAGAACTTTTGCTCAAATTGTTATTTGTAAAAGCTCTGCTTTGATTACTTTTGCTTTGCCCTGGAGAATACTTTTGATATTCAGCTGTTAATATAATTTCTGGAGGACGATATTTCCTATAAACCACAAGGACAATAAGACAGGTTAAAGGTGAGGTGTGCCACATTGCCATCATGACTCCATGCCAGAAAGAGACTTCACCTTTTAAAAAAAAAATTGCATTATGATCAACTGATTTGGGGTGGGGGGTAATTCTTCATGAGAAATATTGCACCCCTCTGGTTCACTGGATCTGCACAGCTGACACTTCACACTTTTGACATAAATAATCCATCACCCAATGAGCTCTCTCAAGGAAACTTAATTAAAGTCCAAAGCATCGTGCATCTTACTGAACTGATTAGGAAGCCTTTCACAAAGTGATTCATAAGTCAGCATTGATACCACTGATGGGCTGAAAAAAAAGGCAATGAAAACGGGGGGTGGGGGGAGCATACCCATCATTTGCCCCCATTGCCCTCTGCCTTACCTCCTGCTCCTCTCTGTGGAACAGGCAGCTGGTTCCTACAAACTACATTTCTGATACTCACCTACTAACTGGCTTCTCATTCAGTGCTCCCAATAGAAGACCCGGTAGGAAACTGGCAGTGGGAAGACAGAAATACCTCCTTCTCTCTGCAGCATTTTTAGCAACAGCTATTGACTTCTTCGTGGTTCTAGGTCCCTCTGTGTAGCTCCATTCCTAGGGGCTGGTAACAGCACCAACTGTATTGGTCTCTCTAGTCCTTAGTTGGGTGACAGCTTCCTTCAGTAAAGAATTTATTTACTATCCTCTGTTTTTCAATTCTCAAAAATAACTTTTGAACAAGGACCTCTCTTAAATCCATCCATTGAATGATCTGACATGCACTATTTTTTCAGTTCAATTTGGCCTGATACAGGGACCGTGCTTAATTCATGAAAGAACCATCCCAAGGTTTTGCTCACTAGGAAGAGGGATACACTATACCATAATCCGCCATTAACCCTTTCACTTGCAAGGCAAAAAACAGACATGAAGGTCTTGAGAAAATAGAAAAGGATGCACTAAAAGATTCATTCAATTTTTGAAGCGCCTACCACTAACCAGGCAATGCACTAGATGATAGGGCTACAAATTGGTTGGGGGCTTAAGCAAAAGCAAAAAAACCAGCCCTGCCTTCAAATATCTAGTAAAATGGGAAAGATGGACAGTTACAGAAAGTCATGCAAATCCACATAAGTTCACAACAGTGTACAGTTTTAAATTTTTATATTCTGCCATGGCGCTTATTTTGAAAACATGAAATTGATATATTAGGGAGCTATTTGAGCATGGCATGATTTTCTGTTTGCTTATGCAGCAGCTGCATCTGTGAGAAACAGTACATGAACATGCAAAAATCTGCACCCAGCAGAACAGAGCCAGGCAGTAATACACAAACAGAACAAAAGCACAGACCTCTCCAGGGACCTCAGTTCACCTTAAGCCACACCCTGTTGGTGTCACAACTTTCTACCACTTTCTGACAGATTTCCAATAAATCTCCTTACACCATTTCACTACGGACAAGCAACAGCCCTCTTGAAACCAACTTCACAAGTAAATTTCATATCTTTCTTCAAGGTAAAATACCACATTTGCAGTATTTAGATATTTCTTAACTATTTTATATGTGCAAAACATACTACCATTTTGTGTTAATTTCTTATCTTTTATTTTATGGGTGACTGGGGGAAGTTTTTGAATGCTGTGACCTACACTCTTTTCCCATAAGTCCTGTGAATTTTTATTGTGTGATTTTGCACAGTGTGGTGGTTTTGAAATAGGTGTATGCTGCTTTATAATGGAACAGAACATACTTTGAAAGAAAGGGCAATGATACTTATACTAGGAGAGAAGAAGGGAATGGACACTGTCCTGAAAAGTGAAAGGGGACAGGAACTAAAAGAAGACCAGGATGAGGGAGCAGGAAAATAGATACATGATGAGAGAGGAAATCAGAAAGCTGGAGTGTTAGGCAGGGGCTGCATGTGCAGCCTGCTAGGTATAGAAAGTGGACTGGCAGGAGGGAGCTGGACTCCCAACAAGTCTCCAAAGGAAGTGGTAAGTAGGCCTGTAAATACAGTCATCCTTCAGGATCCACGGGGGCTTGGTTCCAGGATCCCCTACAAATACCAAAATTGAGGTGGTTCAAGTCCCTTACATAAAATGACATAGTATTTGCATATACTCTATGCACATTCTCCTATATACTTCAAATCATCTCTAGATGACTTATCATACCTAATACAATGGAAATGCTATCTAAATAGTTGTTATACTGCAGTGTTCAGGGAGTAATGCCAAGAAAAGAGTCTGTACACTTTTAGTGCAGATGCAGTAAAAAAAAACAAAACAAAAGAAATTTTCAATTAGAGGAAGTTTGGATACAGAAGCCATGCATAGAGGACTAGAGTATAATGAAGGCCCCATTTTCCCAGTGATAAAATGCAAAAGAAAGTGGTTTGAGTCAACTTGAATAGACACACATATACTTTTGATATGTATGTTAAATTGAAAATATCTACTTATAAAATTGATTAATCCTGTTACACATGCATATTTAAAATCAGAAGAGATCATTTGGTGACTTTAAAATGTTGCTTTTCACATGCACATAAAGCAATTTACATGCACCTTCACATAACCTACATGCATTGATCCCCTAAGTTTTTACCTCCCCTGAGTCTAGCCCTCTTTCTATGATTTTAACCCTTTAATTATACCAGAAACATGGACCTATTTTATGCCTCTCTCAAATTGTGAGGTGCACTAGCAAACTGTCACCTTGATTATTCAGAGAATATGAAAAGCCATTAATGCCTCTGGATTTTGGATAAAAAAATCTAAAAGGTTTATTTAAACCCTGATCAAAAAATTAAATGTACAAAAGGCAGCCTTATATGAAAGACTCTATGATTCTTGCTACTTTACAGAATAATTTGGGAAAGGGGAAAACCCCTACATAAGTGAGAATGAAAAGTCTACATTAGACATTAGAGATGGGGGAAAACTGGAATCTACTCACTTGAATAAAGGAAATCAAATTCAGTGGGGGTTTGGGGTATAGAGCTAGAAAGAGAAAAGCTGAACACACATGCACGCATACACAAAGCTACAATCTGAATGTCTGTGTCCTCCAAAGTTCACATATTGGAATCCCAACCCTTGATGTGATATGATATTTGGAGGTAGAACCTTTGGGGAGGCAATTAGGTCATGGAGACTGGGTCCTCCTAAAGAAGATTAGTAAGCAGCCTTATAAAAGAGGCCCCGGAGAGTTGTCCCTTCTACCCTGAGAGGATACAGGGAGATGGAACCATCTATGAACTAGGAAGCAGCCCTCACCAGAGACTGAATCTGCTGTCAACTTGATCTTGGAGGTCTCCACCTACTGTTAGAAATGAATTTCTGTGGTCTTAAGCCATCTGTTGATTGTATTTTTGTTGTAACAGCCCAAATGGACACTGCTATGGTTTGAATGGTTTTGTCCCTTCCAAAATTCAAGCAATAGTGTTGGCAAACAGTGCCTAAGGGAAGTGTTTAGATCATGAGTAGATTCATGCCATTATATAAAAGGTTGCAGGCATTTGTTCTCTTCTTCTTCTTCCATGTGAGAACACAACCTTCCTTCTCTCTACAGGATGCAGCCATGAGGTACCACCTTGACCCCAGGGTGTGAACCTGCCAGTGTCTCAATCTTGGACTACCCAGCTTCCAGAACTGCCAGAGAATAAGTTTCTGTTCTTCATAAATTACCCATTATTGAGTGTTCCATTGTAACATCATAGAAGGGACTAAGATAAACATGCACATACCTCCACAAAAATCCACCATATCTCTGGTGAACAGGGAGTCTACAACCTTTGCCAACCCACTCCTTCAACTCTGGCTTTTATGTTTACCTAGATTCAAACCCGACACCTCTTCTCTTCCACAATTTCTACCCATTATACTCTGAATACAGGACCTTAAATTAAAAAAAAAATAAAAACAGGCTTAACACCAACTTCTCCACAGGTCGGCCCCATTTGCATCAGTAACTAATTTAGGTTTGTATTCTTTGATAAATTTGTTGTAGACTGAATGGATCTACTTATCTTTCCTATTTATAGTAAAATCCCATTTATATACGTCTAAAACCCCAGAAAACTTAAATAAACAGAATTTATAGTCCTATTCAATGGTAATTGATTTTCTCAGTGTTTCTGGGAATACTCCAAGTTCCTAAAAGAACTCTAAATTATCAAAGCAAGATTAACCTACATTCAATGAAGTTAAGATTTTTTTTCTTACTCTAATATGATTCATTTAAGAAATTCTTAAATTAGTTCCTACTATATACATAATAATATGCTCAGCATAATGGAGAGAAACCAAATATACTACAAGGTTTGGGACTTGAAAGCAGTTACAATACTCATATGAAAAGAAAAGCCAGAACATAAATTACACTTCAACATAACAATATTTATACTAATGCCACACACCAATGAAGATACTTTTCTTTCTGCTCTAATGTGTGTTGAAAAACTGGGTCATAAATTGGACTACATTTCCTGAAGAAAAAAAAACATTATAAATTACAACTTGAGGGAGTGTTTTTCTGATCAAGGACTTGGAATTAAAAAGAACACACACACACACATTCAGTAACATCACAAAACAAAACAAAAAAAAAATGCAAGACACTCCAGTAGCAATTTAATGTAATATAAGAGTCCCCAAAAAGAAGTAATAATAATGTAGAAATCATACAATGGGATCCAATGTACTCAAGTGTGCACATAGCACAAAAATAAAACTATAATGTAAACTCGAATGCATTATAAATTTTACTTAATGCCAGCAGTGATAAACACAAGTATATCATTAACCATAGTTTTGCTTGACTTGTTAGATTTGAAAGGGTACTTTGGGGATGACTTTGATGTCCTGAGTCTCTTTTTAAAATGAGCTGATACATTCTTTTCCTCCAGATAAATCTCCCTGTGGAGTGTCCAGGCACTCAGAATTCCTCCCCAACCTTAGAGCTGACTTAAAGTCCCAGTGCAGGTATTTAATAAATGTCTGTGCCTAATGGTTATAGTGGCATTAGTATGTCCCTTCTCTTTTAAAAGAACTGACTTAACATTTCTCTTCTTCAACACTCCTCACTCTTGAATTCCTTTAAAGTAACAGTGTCTAACCAAATAAAAAAGATGAGAAAAAAGTAAATCTAGAGTAAAATCAGAATCTATAAGAGAAGATCTAAAAATTTAATCAAAAAACCCAAGCAGCAATTATTAGATAGGTGACAGTGGTGTTTTATTATCATTAAAGGTGCATCAAAACTCTTCTTACATAACTGCAAAGGCCCTAGCTCACCTTGTCTTTTTCCTGGGCAGGACACTGAAGAATTCTTGGGGAAGGCAAGATCTACTCCTGAGGCTGGTCATAGAGGATGGAAATTCTGCTTATTTCAACTAGGACTGGATGAATCAGATACAGAGATGGGCAAAACATTCACCAAAGCTGCACCGAGCCACAGAAAGGAGAAACACACAATGTGTTTCAAGGACAAGTGTAGCCACCCCAGAACTATGCAAGGACACTAGCAGAAAATGTTACAAAACTAAGCATGAGACCTCCAGATGACAGTCTAGATAATACAGTGTCTAACCAAATAAATCTGATGACAGATTTTAAGCAGGAAATTAAGGAACAATGAAGAGGATGCAATCAAAGAAATGCAGAACTACTCAAACGAGTTGGCAGGTGTTCTTATAAAGACAATTTCATTGGTAACACTGTCAACCAGAGTATTCTACAAGCACAAAGTATATCCTTTGTTCTCTCCACACTCTTGATCAATAAACACTGGGTGCTCATTGGGCATCTATGTCTAAGCACATGACCATCTTTATGCATCCCTTCAAAACATTGCCCCTTTACACATTTTGATGTCAACGCCCTCCAGGAAGAGAAATATGACTACACCGGCAACACTTCCCCATAGAGTTAATAGGGTATCTGCCATAAAACACTTCTATTTTATGTTAATAAGTTCTAATGAAATTTCCCTTTACTTACCCATGTATTGTTCAATTTCCAAAGGCTAATCGACCAATTTCAACTCTACTTTGGAGTTATGCTTTATTGGCAAAATTTTACATTTTAATCTTTTTCAGTTCACATTTATTTCAAAATGACCCGTTTCCCTTGTGTAAATCCTCAGTAGTTATTTTTGGCAACTTTAAAAGGAAAATCAAAATGGCAGGATCATGGAGACTTTGCCAATCCATTCTTGGCTCCTTTTATATACTAAGATTTTTCTTTTAATAATCATAATGAAGATTGGAAAGTGTCCATTAGATTTGACAACTGGAAAATAATTTGTGACTCTGGAAAGAACTACGTCAGTTGGAGAAGTAGGGGCAGAATCCTCACTGGGTGATATGAAGGGGGAGCACAAAGATGAGCAAATTCTACTTTCAAAAGCTAGAATTTTGAAAAGTCAACACAAGATGAGAATATAACTGGAAAGAGTATCCCCCTGGTTTTAAATGGGGAAGACTTGAGCTTACATAAGTACTATGAATGAATTCCTGACAGTACGTTATAAACAGCAATAACTTTCACTACACCATTCACTGTTTCATTTCTCTCCTCTTTGTTTTTGTTCTTGTTCATAAAGTTTCTCTAAAGTCAAGACAATGCATAATCTAACTAGATTGTACAAATTCCTCCCACCTTTGTAACTGTCTACGTCTCTGGAGCACTATGCTTTCTTTCCCTCCATCCATTTTAATCATTCCATTTGTTAATTTCAATCAAATAATATTTCTAAACATGTCCAATCCCAACAGCTGCTTTTTTTCAATTTCAGTTAAATTTTCTGCTTCCTCTTCTCTATTTTCCTTCATCTCTCATCTTGAATTCTCTTTCCTATCATTCAAATAGGTGTACATTTCCTTTGGGGGGGGGCATGTACCTGTACATGTATGCCCTACTAAATTTCCATTATTCTATTTTCACTTCCTCAGGCATCACAGCATGAATGACTTCATACTATTTTGAGCATCTC
The DNA here is from genome assembly GCF_047511675.1 of Marmota flaviventris. Taxonomy (NCBI): domain Eukaryota; kingdom Metazoa; phylum Chordata; class Mammalia; order Rodentia; family Sciuridae; genus Marmota; species Marmota flaviventris. The sequence continues at coordinate 92,360,069 of NC_092508.1, forward strand.
AGTTTTCAGTTGTTGGGGCTGAACGACTATGTTGCCATACCAGGTGCTTTTATCTTGTAGGCACTCACCATCCATTTATGATTGCCAACCTATTGCCAAATTAATGGATAATTCTGTCCTTGTGTACACTTCCCTGTCACACTCTGACACACCTGGACAAAACTGTTTACTTTAGATTATGAAGTTTTGGGTCTCACTTATTTACACTGTGAGCATCACAAGTTTTCAAAACAGAGTTTGAGAATGCTATTAAGTTTTATGTGGACCAATAAACTATTCTGCTTGCATTACCAGGCTACAGAGGAGTATTCTTATCATTGTTGTTTTTAATTAATCTTAAAGAGTTTTCTTAAGCCATCAGCTTCAAACACTGTGCAATAAGATTTTATATTAAAGAGGATATCAAAAATCAGATTGAAAGAATAACATAAGTAGTCTAGAATCAAAAATAATGTCAAGAAAAGTGTAGCAAAAACAAATAGATACACAGGGAGACCAGTTCCTTCCTTCTCATCCTGGATCTACTCATCTATAAAATCCCACAGATGCAATTTGTATCTCTGAAGCATCCTTGCCATTTCCTTCCTACCTCCACACAAGCCCCATAAAAATTCTATAAGTGCATGGCCAATTTTCAAGTACTGCCATATACCCCAACCAGGCCAAGCATAATATATGACACACTGTAGACAAATAGTACATAATCATTGGCTAAATTTTGCTTGAGGAACCCAATAGGCTAAGAAGAATTATTTCAATCTATCAAAGGGCACTGAAGTCTTTGCATGTAAAATGCCAAAGAAATGTCTTCCCTGTGATCTAGTCTCCTCACTGCATCCACTTTTGTAACCAGCTCAAATGGCCCAAATGGTAGCACAGCCGGCTAGATGCCCTTAACTGAATAGTCCAAGAGGGCTCCAGCTCTGCAGGTTACATAGCTTTACTAATTTTTAGTGGTTGTCCTGGAAGTGTTTAGCAGTGTATTCTTCAACAGACATTGGGAGCCCAGTTTGGGTTCTTCAGCCTCTAAACAAACAAACAAAAAATTTTATATTGAAGGAGTCCATGACTCAGTTTAAATCAAAGTATGATCTTGGCATTTTGAAAAAGAGATCCATATCCACATACTGCCTTTAGGTGAACATAATTTTTTTTCCTTAGTGCAGCTGAGCTGTTAGAAGTCAATAGAGTCAGCAAAGCTGATCTGGTCAGAGGAGCACAAAAGGGATTGAGACTAGACTTTATTCCTCTTCTTTATTTAAAATGCAAATTTAATGTAGGTGATCCCATTATAAATAATAGCATTGTAGCTATACTTTAATTAATATGTGTAAATAAAACCAGCATACCCCTTTCATTTATCTCAGCACATAGCTATGTATAGTTACTCTCTGCAAGGTGATGAGGATACAAATAAGATTAAGACACATTATCTGCTCTTATGGAGCTCCTACTTGGAAAGATAGACATATATAAACAAAGTGATTTGGTTTTGCTATGGGCAAAGGATGTGTATGTCCCATCTCCCCAGGTAGGCTGTAATTTCTAGAAATTGGGTTGGTATCTTATACTTACTTTTATCTACTCTGTGCCATGAACACAGCAGGTGCTCAATAAATAAACTTTGAATTTATTCATATAGCTTACAAGCACATCATTTACTTTACATTAATTTACCTTGCTGTGTACAAACTGCTTAGTTATATTTTAAAAAACCTAAAAGAAGTAACTGGAAATATATTATGTCCACAAGCATTATGTTTTAATTCCAAATGAAATATCTAATAATAATGCACATAATATTAGATGACACATTCATAGACTCTGTCTTCACAAGAAAATTCCTCCCCGTGAAGTTTAGAATTTTTCTAACAGAAGCCTTTTTCTTAATAGTCTTTTTTAAACAATTAAAGTCAGATTTAAGCTATGTATGTAATATGCCCCCCACACCGAAAGATTTTAAATTATTAAAATGTTTCACACATATAGTTTCACATATAGTTTGATAGATGTTGCACTCACAAAGGAAATACAGGATTTTTTTTAACATGTTCCACACAATGAAAATCATGTCGCATTCTGTTTTTTCAACTGAAGCATGTCACAGCCCAGAGGGTCGGTTACTGTCAGAAATTCAACTTGAGAAAAGTCCTTCAGATCACTGGGAAGAACGCAACCTGCCAGGAAACGAACAACCCTACCAAAAAATTACAATTTGATCAGAAATATCACTTTGGTGGGCCACATGTAATTTCTGACTACAGTAATCATAATAGTGACATAGTAAAAGAGGGCTGAGAAATGGGCATCAGGTGCAAATTAGAAAAACCGGTTAGGCTCAGTCTTAAAAGTTTATTTTTCCTTTCTCATGCCCCATAAACAGATCCTAATCTATGCCCATTTCATATGCAGCTGGCTACACACATACTACAACTCATAAACAAAAACGACAAAAGAAACAGATTCTTTAGCCTGGAAACAAGATGGGCAAGGTGATTTGGTGATGTAACATGTATATATAATGGCAAAGTGAATGAAAGCCAGATGTGCTCGGTCTTCACCAATGAAAGGTATATGGTATTCAGTAGTTTTTACAGATGAGATATAAAGGAACCTTATCTTATAGGTTTAAAAGTAAATGTGTTCCGAAAGAAGTCATGGGAGTGTTTTAAGCATTTTTTCTAATATATTATTTGTGCGGATATTTAAGGGAAAACTTAATAGAATCAGTTGTCTGTGCAGCAACTGATGGTATATCCATTAGAAGAAAACCTGGCAGTTAACAGGCAGGCAAAAGAAAGGGACTGTCAGTAGCATGGGTTCTGGGCATATCCAGTATGTTGGCCACGAGTGGCTATTGAGCAATTAGAACATGACTAGACTGAACCAAGATGTTCTTCCAATGTAATAAAACACAGACTGGATTTTAATACTTGGTACATGCAAGATCTAAAGCAGCACATTAATAACTTTTCATAATCAGTACATGTTGAAATGAAAAATTCTAGATATATTAATAAAATTATAATCAACAAAATTTATTAATAAAAAATTTCAATGCTTGTTTTCTTTCTCTAATGTGGCTACTAAAAAATGTAAGAGTGAATTTGGGAAATGTATTTGTAGCTTGCATTTATACTTCATTTCAATAGTGCTGCTCTAGAACAAGACTGCCTAGGTGTAAATCCTGACCTAGGGTAAGTTACTTACTAATATGATGTGGGAAAATAATCGTAATACAACCAGCCTCACACATTTTTTGAGAGGACTTCATAAATCAGTACATGAAGAGCAGTGTTTGGCACACAGTATGTGCTCAATAAATCTTCAATGCATGTGTCCACTCTGCAAATATCTTGACATGTAGTTGCTCATCCTCTGCTTGAATACACTCAGAGATAGGAAACTCACATTTCCTTGAGACAGCCTATCACACTTCCAGACAGTTCTGAATGTGAAAAAGTTCATTCCTGGAATGAGTAAAAAAAAAATCTCTTTACAACTCTTCTGCACTTCTTTATATATGATTCTGCCAGAGGCAAAAAGAAACTGGTCATATTCCAACAGCATATTTCTATAAAAATTAAGAGGCATTGATATTGGAAATGGGTTTATTATACATTCCATGGAATTTCACATCAGGAGATCTCATACTTCTAAGAGATCTTTAAAACTATGACTTGTCATGCATGCTTAACCACAGAACAGTTCTTCTAAGTTGTCCCCTTTGACCAAGGACACCTTCCATGGGAATACACACAAAGAAGACAGACAAGGGCCAAATCTCAGGAATAACCAAGGCCACTGTTCATCCACACCCACCCATATCTGAAAAATTATTTTCCCCTCTTTTCTCCTCTTTATGCCAATTTCAAAGCTAAGGTTTTGCACACTTGTCAAAAATAGTTCCCTCTTAATGATAAACCATTAATCAATAGGAATATGGTGTACATTTTCTATTTCCTGAATTTTCCAATGGCTCCTCCAGAAGTCAACATTTTTATATGTGAACATCTTAAGCTCTTTACAACTCTAAGATATAATCTTCACACACAAGGTCTGTGCCAAAACCAAACACAGCTTTTCCTCATATCTCCAAATGACACTTCCACCTCCAGGTAGAAGTGATTCAGCAATACTCTTTCCATCAGCCACCTCCATTGTTTGCAGAGACTCTGGCAGCTGGTGAGTATATGCACTCATTCATTTTGAAGAAATTCCTGCAGAGGTCAAGACTGAACTTGTTGCCCAAACTTTAGACTCTAGAGTAGCCTAGTGAATCAGTACATGAATAATCCTTGTAGGCCAATAAACTAGGCCATGATGCAAATCATGATTCTGTGGTTTTCAAGTTGTACTGGCATTAGACAAAGTATAAAGTCCCTCAGCCTCTGTTTTCTAGCATTTAAAAAAAATGGAACTAGATAACAATACCCTCTTTGCAACATTATGAGGATTAGACAAAGCAATTCTAATGTTAATGCACTTAGCCTGGTGTACATCCTGTACTTATGAATCCTCAAATGACTAATGTCATCTTGTCCCAATTCTCTTTCACATTTTCCCCTCCAAATTCTCAGTAGAGAATAGTGCCTTTTCCCACTCAAAGTCTTAACCATCAGAACTCTACAAGTAGATGCTAAAGAAAACAGACTCAACATTAAAATCAGAATTTACCACCTCAGTTATTCAGCCAAAGACAGCGCTTTGCAAACTGGTATGATCAGAGAAAGCCCAGTGGAAGTATAATTAAAACTGGATCTTGACTAATGGGCAAACTGTGGATAACTAGGGACAGAGGGAGTGTGAATCTTGTGGGAGACAGGCCTGAGAGAATACAGAATGAGATACAAAATTCTTGAGTGGCATGAGTTAAACTTAGATGGGATGTGGAATACTATTTTTTTTTTCTGTTCAAGAAGCATACTTTATGCTTTTTTCAGGGCCTATCTAACAATGTTTTAGTTTTAGCCACAAGAGATCCAGAAGAAAGCATCCAAGTATCCCTTGGTCCTCAAAGTCATCAATATCCCTAGCTTCTCTGTGATCAGCCAGACATATTTCAGCTCAAGGAATGCATCAATTCAGGTCAAATGAAGCCCCATTAGCAATACTGAATCAAAGCAATGAATGAAAGTCAATATGAACTAAATTATCTGAAGACTGAAAATGGAGGAGGTGGAAAAAAAATAATTATTTTTTTCTAAAAGAAAAGCATTGTTAAATTATTCTTGTATACATAGATTTTGGTCTAAGACAGATGTGAGGGAGAAGGACTTAATGTTTTGACAGATGATCTGGGTTAGAAATTTAGCTCTGCCCCTAAGAATATTCTTGTTTTACATTTTAGCATTCTTATTTTACGTTTTCCAAGAAAGCAAATTAATTTGAAAGTAGAGTGGCTTTATATGAATTGAAAATCAGTTGAAAGAGGTTTCAATATCCTTGGGCTCTTAGGTAATGTAAATATATGCAATAGAATAACAATATTTCAGTACTGTAATGGATACATGTGTTAGAAAACACTAAAATGTAAATGTAAACAAATTTCAAGTTAAACTATGCACAATGCCAATGGTTACATTTATAAGTAAAAATACCAAGGAATAATATTAAAAATATTTGCCAACTGGTAGTGTCAGGCACAAACCAATTAGAAGATTCTGACAATATCCCTGGAGCAGGACCCAAGGCTCCATTGTCATGCCAAGTGAGTTAATACTCTTAGTGACTATATCAAGAAGTGGCCAAATGGTGTTCTGTAGGACACCCAGGAAATGGCATCTATGGGGGGTGGGGAGGGTGGGAGTTCAGAGAGTACCCATTTACCTAATAGCACAGAAATACTTCAATACTTTTACATCCTGTAAGGCTGTATCAATGCACACTGGCCAGATCTCCCTGAATATGTCTAATGTAAGCACAAAAGGTAGAAATCAATACAAGAGAGCCCAGAAGCAAATTCTGCAAGAGATTACTGCAAGTCTTAATCTTACTATAATTAAATCCTTCATTTATGCATACTCCATGGTTTGCTTTTTAAAATAACCATTTGAAAGAACACAAAATTAAAATATGCATTACTACAAAACTACAGTCTAAGACCAATCCTGCCTAACTGCCGTGAAGTCTAGAGCTTTTTTCAACATTGTGATTCCTCTGGAAGTAATGAACTGTTTGCTAACATAACACTTGGGCACAAATTTGCAGCCAATCCTCATGCAGGCAAGTGGAACAGAGCAACAAGCTTCTTACCAGTCAAGGAACTAAAGAATTGTTTGTGCATTAGCTGTGTAGGATTCTGTTTTTAGCTACAGCACATTTAATTATAAGAGATTCACAATTAAAATATGCCTAGAGAGGCAAAATCAAAAGATGCATCACGGCCCTTGCTGCAAAAAAAAAAAAAAAAACAAGTTTAAAAATGATAGCCTACTGTTCCATACAGGAAACATTTCCATATTTTCACCAATTCCCCACATCTAGGTTAATGTATAATCTTTTCTGCTATGAAGACCTCTTTTTTAAACTTCCAAAAATTCTAGATTTCCACATTTTAGCAAAAAGTTGTGCTTTTGGAACATGTTGTGAAAATACATAATGACGAAAAAAGTAATACAAATTTCATAATGCTCTCAAATGTCTCTATTCATACCAGCATGTTTACACTCTTAAAATATATAGCTCTAATGTGTACCAGATGACTGAATTGTTTAACTCCTCCCCTCCAGCAATAACACTGACATGCACGCTGCGAAACTCTATTCTATAATACCTTCAGAGTTGGTTTCACAATTTCACCAAAAGGTATGAAGTAACTAAAATTTCACTAATATTCTATTTCCCTCTCAAACGCTTGATCTAGTAGCTATAGAATGCTCATTAGAAATCACAGTAGATTATAAAGCAGAAAAATAACTACGTGTAAATATTTTGCATGAATGGTCCTCTCCTGGAATCATGACTCAAAATGAAAGCATGAGCCTAGGAGTTCCATTACCAGGACTCCTATTTCCTTCTTTCTCAAGAGGTACAAACAAGCTTACCAGGGAACTGTACTCAATACCCCTCATTTCATCAATAGTCACTGTTTACTATTCGTGATTATTCACTGTTATTTTCCCACTAAAACCATCAACAAGATAATCTCAATTAATGGAGAAGTTTTAAAGGGTGAATAAAATGTTTATCTTAAAGCAAGGGTGCCAATGATTTCAGATCTGCAAAACCAGAGTCCTATGAAACTGACAATAGATTTCTACAATTAAAAGTGGAGTTTAAAAAAAAAAAGTCCTCCTACTTTCACAGGTTTAATGTGTTAATTATCACTTAGATATTAATCCTGTTAACAGCTCTAAATTAAGGACCTGTGGTATATTTAGGAAGCTGACTGGTGGTGAAGTGATTACAGCTGCTTCTTTTGGAGTTATACATAGGAAATGTCTTCTTTTGAAAACAAAGCATTTATGCAACCCATACTGAAAAATCCAAAATCACATCTAAGGAGCTCATATAAATAGTTTTTGATACTGCAATACCCCTACTCTTTTTATTCAAAGATCCACCCTTTACACTTCATTTGTGGAGGGTCTCAAAAGCTTTGATTTTCATGGTGCTGTTCTTTTCCCCTACCAACTAGTATAGTTGTCACTGCTTGGAATTCTTTAATCTGTTTATTTTAATCATATATATTTGTCATTTTGACTGTTGACTCAATAGGACCAGTCAACTATTCTTCATCATTCTATTCAAACTTCTGAAAATCAGTGTTATTATTTTAATGCCTAATCTTTACAAACGTGTGCAGAACAGCAAAATTCAGATTGGGCAAGATTGTTTTTCTCTGAAAGAAGCACATGACTTCAGTCTCAACTTGTGAAGTGTAATTAAAATGAGCCGACATGCCTTAGAATTTGTCTTGTTTGGACACTCCTCTTCTATTAATTTAACTCCTATCTTTTCATTCTGCTTCTGTAGTCTGTGATTTAAAGACAAACTTTTTTAACAGATGCTAATAAAACAATTGTTCCTTCAGAAATAGGATCTGCAGCAAGTAGACGAAGACCTTAATAGCCTTTCTGATGAGCATTTTAGCAGTACCACTTTTCTATCTCTTTCTCTTAAAAGGAACACTCAACAGAGAACAGAATGGTACATCTAGTTACCAGTGTATTAATGTCAGTCCTTGAACAGTAGAGTTGGGGTTTATATGGTTTTCATAATCAGTAATCATTTACTATTTAATAGTGTTCCTGTTTCTCAGCCTTTCAACTCTTTAACAAGCAACAACTTTGATTAAAACATGGTGGGAGATTGAGAAACATCAGAAATATCACTTTTCAACTATCGATTTACTATTAAAGGTATATATAAAGTGAACCCACTGTGTTAAGAACCCTCAAATAGACTATTGAAATCTACCAACAGTATCAGTCCTTTCCCGGACCACACATCTCCAAGTTCTTACCATGGATTAATCTCCAATCTTGAGAAACCTGAATGGCTTCCAATAGTGTCTATGGTAATGTGACCATTTTTTAAAATTAACAATTACATCCACAACTCTGTGGAAATAATTATGTTGTTACAGGGTCAAAAGAATCATCTTTATAATTTTACTTAAATTTGCATAAAAAAGTTTCCAGTCCTTCACTCCCAGCAGATAGGTTTAGAACAAACAACAACAAAAAGCCAGGAAGGTAAATGTCAATTACAGGGAATTTACTCCCCTGGCTCATCTACCCAAGGAAAACAGAGAACCGGTCACATTAAGTTTTAAAAGAGCATTCCTGTTATTAATGGCACTGAGGTTTAAAAACAGCAGTGCATCAAAGTGAAGCCTCAAGACAGGGAATTTAGATAGCTTTTAGCCCACTAAGACATGAGCATTCACTCACCACTGAACAGGATCTCTTGATTTGGTTAGTAACATCCTAAGTGGCTTCCAGGAAGCCTTAACCAGCAGCTGAGTATGGTCAAAAACACAAAAAGGCTTCCCTGGAGATCACCTGCCCCCCCCCCCCCCAGTTATCCAACAAACCCAGATGGTCTCAACACTGTCAGGGGAATAAGTATATCACTTTGACACCCAAAGTTTGCCTGCTAAAAGGAAACTCCAGACAGACACTACACACACACACACCCCACAACCTGATTGGTGTGACCCCTGCCTGTCTGTTTGGATTGCCATTTCCATAATAACAGAGCACTCACAGGTGTACTGAAAAGCCAGGCAGGCTCTTTACCAGATTGTCATTTATAAGATTACCAGTACACTTGAAGGTGGGAAACTGCAGGCTACCAGCAGACCACTCTGGCAATAAATAGAGCACTCCAATGAACACTGGAATCCTCCCTAGACCATGCCAAAACCCCACAATCTTAGACAAACTCCACCTTCCTGTACAGAATTGAATCGCAAGAGCTCTTAAGAGATGTTTAGAGTTCAGGTATTCCAAAAAGAAAAAAATATATATCATTAGATCATCTGTCCCTCCCTTTAAATAAAGTTTTTTTCTTCTTGTATTTAAAGAGCCAGAGAGCTTAATGTTCCTGTCCCCAACACACACACACACACACACACACACACACACACCACTCCAAGCTTCCCAACTTCAATAGTCAAAACATGCAGACGCCTAAAAAGGGAGATTTCATTTTCATATTCAAATAACTTTAATACAGCGGAACATACAGCACGAAAGGTGACAGGTGCAGATGGGTGGTGCTCTTGAAAATATGTTTGTCGTCCTCCTTGCCTCTCATTCACGCGTACCATTCCCAGTTTTCTCTTGATAAATAACAGGCTGTCACGTCGGACCCGCAAGTCCCATTCTCTCCAGCATACCCTCGACCCCACACAGACATGGAAATGTAAACTGTTGCTACAGCCTACTAACACTCTGCCGATAAATCAGAGGAAGATACAAAACTTCTTGGCTTGCTCAGCTATCCTCCAGGGCCACTGAACGCCCACGCGCAGATTTCGCAGTCAGCGCTATGGAAAGGGATCCCCTCAGTTAACCTGTTCGCAAAGCCCACAGAACTCCCCGCCCTCAATCTTTGGCTCCTAGGCTCCCGGCGCAGGATGGGGAACACGGCTCCCTTTATGGGCACCCTCCAAAGCAAGCTAGAGGTGGAGTGAACAGAGCTCTGACGCCCCCATCCCATCGCTAATCCTACTGCCTAAGGTCGGTTCCCAAGCTGCGAGCGGGGGTGTCCCAGTCTGCCCAGCCAGCCGGCTGAAGGGATCCCGCACGCTGCGCCCTAGGTAGCCTTCCTTTCCGCAGATCCAAGCCAGAGGCGTCCAAGAAGCTCCGCTTCCAAGTTCCCGCTCTGTCAGGCAAGAAGGAGCGAGGGAGGCAGCCGGGTGAGGAAAGAGCAAAGTCTGTGCTGGTAGCGCGCCCCCAACCCCGGGCGCTGTCACCTCACGCCCCCGCTGGCCGGCCAAGTGGACCCGGCATCCCCAGCTCCGGGCGCAGCGCGGCCGCACTCACCCGCCTCGCCCGAGCCGCAGCCGCAGCCTCTGGGAGCCGCCGAGCCCCAAGCTTCTCGAGTGCAAGAAAGATGGTGGTGTGTGTCGGGAGACCACCCATTCCAGCGTCTGGCAACCCGGCGGCGACTCTGGCTCCTCAGCACTGGAGGAGGAGGAAGAAGAGGAGGAAGGAAGGAACCGCGCAGTCGGACGCCATCTGCTGTACACCTCTGTGCAGCCATTGGCTGCCTGGTGCGTCCCCGGGAGCCGCGGGGCGCGGGGCCGCGGGGAGCCACCTTGCGCCTCGCCTCCCCCAGCAGCTGCTCCCCGCCGCCCCTCCCTTCTCTCTCCTCCCAGCCGCTAGATCCTCCTCCCCTCCCTCCAGCAGCGTACCCGCCTGACCCTCGACTTAGCCCGCTCCTTTTGGCGAGCAGCAGCGGATGCATTAACCGCAACCTAGCCTCCTCTGCTCCCCGCAACTGTTTTCCGCAACTTTAAAGCTTCGGGGTGCAGGTATGGTCTGAGTGAGACTCTCCAGTCAGCCCCGGGTATCCAACCCGCTGAGCGCTGCGGAAAAGAGCGAGCGCTTTGCTCCTCCAGGTTTCGCGAAATGATGGGAGAAAAAGAGGAAAAGAGTCCGGTTGTTCTTGGCCCCCACTTATAACTCACCCTAACAGTCATGAATGCCAACATTCAGAGATAAAGCACACTCTCACTGAGCCATCCCGCACGGTCCGAATGGCCCAGTGTTCCTCTGCAGTCCCCAGGCAGGAGAGGGCTTCAGGGTTATTAGGAAAATGACAAAAGAAGGTCCTAGCAAGATATGTGGGCGAGACAAAGAGAAGGGGAAAAAAAGATGAAGAATATACATTGAGGGCATCTCTGGGGAAACGCCAGGAACTGGGTCCGCACCTGCCTGAACATCCCTGGTTGAGAGGTTCCCAGCGGTTGTCAACCCACCTCAACCAGAGCCTCAGAAAATCTCTAGCTCTGGGGCATCTTGTCTAAAGGATTTGCGGGGGTAGGGGGTGGGGGGTATTAATTCTGGGGAAGCTGCCGGGAGGCCAGGCAAGAGAGCCTTCCCCAGCCAAGTAGGGACACCTGAGACAGCCCAGGAGCTGTAAAGTCAGAGTGCACCCAGGTGAGGTAGGAGTGCAGAGCAAAGAGCACGTGGGTAGGCGAGGAGCAGAGTCACATCTGAAAGTCGTTTGCCTACTCTGACACTTGTTTCAAACCCTCCAGGTTTTTGACACCTTTGATCCAGGGAACTTCTTAAGCTTGTTCAGAGAGATGAAGTTGCTTCAAAAGGGAGAAGGGGAAAAAAGCATGAGGACTACTATTGCCAATTACTGGATATTTTGCCTGTCATCTCTGTTTAAATGTGTGAGCCCAGCGACAGCAGGGAATGTATCTTTTCTATTTTATCCAATGCCTGGCACACCATGGGTGCTTAAAGAGAAGCAAAATAATAATGATGAATTAAAGCTTGATGTCATAGCACAAATTAGATTAAAGAGATAAATAGAGCAGCCAGGATCTGTCACCAGGGGGGAAAAAAAACAAATCAAAAGAATATAAGTGGCATTGTAAAGGGAAACGTGAATACTTTGGTGAGGAGCTTCAACCCAGCTTGCAGTGGGACAGCTTCTGAACGTGGGAAAGCCTGAATACTTTAGGCAGCAGTCATTATTTTCCCCAGGAGCGCTACTGTCACATTCTAGTTTATGCTTTTCTTTCTGACATCATTGTCTTAAAAATATATCAACTATTATCTAGACCCCAGAATATTTCCCCAGATTCAAGACCATGATTTGTTACTCCTGAGAGGTAAAATGCCAGTCCTATGAGCCAGGCGAAAGAGAAACCGGTCCATTATGTTTTATTGTAATCTCGATATATACAGATCAATAGTCAATGAGTCTCATTTAAGTAACTTGAGGAACAACAGCCAAAGAAAAACATTTCCGCTTTCCTGAACAGTTACACCCAGGCTTCCCAGGTTTCAGTCTTCCCGAATCAGTGCCACATTTTCAGATCACATCCATGCACACATAAATACTTATTTTTGCAACCTTTCTGGAAAAAAGTTTTCAGCGATGACCTCTGAATATGTCATTTATGGATGTCATAGGAATTATGGTTCACCTTCCTCTTCAGATGCAATAACATATATTATTTTTCTTTAGCCTGGCCATTTCAATATGCATTCTAAATTTAATATGCTAGCCTATTCTCATTAACCCTGTACTCTACCTCAACAATAACATAATTCTCATAAGGATACTTGGTTCTTAAGACACAACTTTCCTCTGTCATGTTGTTTGTACTTGGTCTCCCAGTTTTTTAATCTAGGATATGAGAGAGTAATTATATAGCAATTATGTTCTACATATTTGGCTTCTTAAAATAAAAAAAGTAATTTATAAGAATGAAATGTAAGGTTTTTCTAAAATATGAAATCCATGAATATTATATCCAATTCTTTCATTTCTACAGAATAGTCACTTTTCTTTGAGGCACTGCACAGACAGCAGGTATATCAGCAAAGTCAAAGTGTATAAGATGCCTGAACCTTATCTGATATTATTCAATTGCATACAAATCTGTTAGACAAAAAAATACAGATACAGATTTTTCCAACTCCTGCTTTCCTCTTGTAGCCCAAACTCCCAGTTTATATTTTTAATAAAGATTTTACTGATAATTTGAGTTTCTTGCCAACACAGTCAACTTGGTGCTGATAAAAACACTGCCCTTAAAATTCAGATTAGGGTTTAAAACATTTAAAGTATAGCCTAGACAGGGAAAGAAATGTAGAAAATGAAGAGGGGAACAGAAATTTTACCAAAGAAGGGACAAAATAAAGAATTTGGAAGAAGGTAGTCTTGAAAAATAGGTGTAAGAAATAGATCAATAGGGGTGAAAAATAAGCTGGAGATAAGAAATCCCCCTAACCCTGAATGCACAGATGCCAAAGGCCACAGTCACCACCAGGCTTCTAATGAGCAGGAAGCAAAACAATAGAACAATGGGAGAGGAGGGGAGGGGTAGGAGGAGAAGGTCTGTTGGGAGTAGATTCTGTAGTGAAATTCAAAGGGGAGCTATAGAGCAAGTAACCTGATGCTATTCTAGAACTGATGGAGTTTAAATTTCCATTTCTGTTGCTGTGTATGTTTTCCATTGCTCTTTCTGAACATGATGTTCTCCATACAGTCTAACAAGCTTGGATGGGAAAACACTGTGTAAATGAAATAAACAGTCAGTGGCATTAAACAAATCAGAGATAAAGAAGCCCATTTCAAACAGGAGTGAGGAATGCAAGTAGGAGCCAGTATTTTTAGCTTTTCACCCGGGAAGTCGCTGCTCATGTCTACTATAGCCCATCCACAGAAGCAGTGAATTGAGTCAAATATTCAGTCACTTTGGAGAACAGAACAGGAGGAGCAGGGAAGAGAAAAAGAACCATGATTGTCTCGTTTACAAAATTCATTCAAGCCAATTCCAGGTTGGATGAGATCCTATGGCAAATCTGAAAAAAAAAAAAAATTTCTGCCAAAAAAGAACATTTAATTCTGGCATATTAATGTAAGTTTTGAGCTTGGTCCAGTAATTTGATTTTGATATGTCAACATCTTAAAATACAATGTAAAGATAATATCTTAAAAAGTAGTGTAGTGGAATTCCACTGGCCTGTGGCCCAGCTTGGTTCCTCTGAGGTGCCCAAGCTTTCCCAGCAGACTGTCAGCATTCACAAGCTTAGTCCTGAACCATCAGCCTCAGTTTCATTCAAAAGCATATTTGCTGAGTGTCTCCTATGTGCTTGTCACTACCGTAGGTATGGATTATTAAGTGATATACTGGGCTAAGTCCTTGACCTTGTGGAGTATATAGTCTAATAGGGGCAATAAGTACACAGGTATATAAATTCTTATAAATATATAATATTGAAGAGTTCTGTGTAAAAGAAATGAAATACCAGGGAGGGCGTGAAAAGAAAGGGTCAGGATTAGACAAAATCAGAGGAAATGACCTTTAGGCTCAAACCTCAAAGATAATGGAAAGTAACACTGAGATTTCTCTAGATAGTAGGTATTAAGTATAGATCCTTTACATATACTATTGGGTCCCCATAACCTTATTATCACCCCAAGACCTTATTATCAGCTCCATGTTACACAAAAGGCATAGAGAGTTTAATCAAGTTACCGAAAGTCACACAACTGATGAGTAGAAAAGTTTGGATTTGGCCAGGCAGCCTGGCACGAATGTGTGCGTTTTTTTGGCTTCCAAGATACATTGCATCTCATATAAGTAGGCATCAGCCAAGAAAAGGGGGGAAAGAGGAATAGCATGGCCAAAGATTCTGTGGCTGGAATTGCTTAGCACATAAAGAACCCATCAGGAGCTGAAGTAACTGAAGAATAGTGAGGAGGGCCATAAGGCAGGCTGGGAGAGACAGGGAAAGAGCAGAGCTGGCAGGTTTGTAAGCCGACAGGTGGCTTTAACCATCTAAACAATGTGATCCAATTTAGACTTTTTTTTTGGGGGGGGGGGCTGGACAAGGGATTGACCTAATGTCAGTTAACCACTAAGCTATATCTCCAGAGTTTTGATTTTGTTTTTGTTTTTGTTTTGAGACAGGGTCTCACTAGGTTGCTTACAGCCTCATTAAGTTGCTAAGACTGGCTTTGAACCTGTGATCCTCCTGCCTCAGCCTTATGAGCCTCTGGGATTATAGGTGTGCATCAACACACCCAGCTAGTTCAGACTCTTAAAAAGATCACACTGGTGCTATGCATGAGCAAATAAAATGCAAGGAGACCAGTGGTCAAGACAAGAGATGATGGTAACTTAAAGGAAAGGGAGAGAACCAAGTGGATTTGATGGATATTTGGAAGGTATTGTTAATATCTTCATTTCTACTTCTACTTCTCCATCTCTCCCCAAGTCTGACATCTACGTGTTACCTCAAGATCTAAAGTCTCTTTTGAAAAATTCTAAATCCTAAATTCTTCATCTGAACTTCTAGATCTTGGGTCTGTTCACTTGTCATACACGAGTGTTACAGAGAAGATTAACAGCAATGAGTCTCCCATTTGGCCAACTCTGAGACCTTTGCTTCTGATCCCTGTCCTAGCAGCCCCCTCCTCCCCACTCAAATCCCAACATTATCTGAGTTCTTTCTTTGTCTGCTCAGCCTCCAATACTATTTACTGACCAAGAGATCTGGTGTGTGATCATCCCTTCTTCCCCACTGCTCTGTAAAATAACCAGACCACAGCCAAGTTGGGAGAGGCACTCACTCAATTTATACTAACCAAGGTAAATAACATAGGCAGGTAACTTCCATACATATAAGAAACAACTCCAACTGATGTGGAAATAATAAAACCCCTGGAGTGACAACTTGGACTACATTCATAATGACTTGGGCTGTAAAGACCAGGTGTTATGTAGATTGGAGCTTGTTATTATCCAAAGATTTGGCAACCTTAATCCTCTTCTACTGGGCACAAAGCCATTCAATACTCACAGGCCTAAGTTTCACAAGATGGGCAAGAGAACGTGTATCTTCTATTTTGCTGTTTTCCAAGGACATCAGTCTATCTAATAGGTAGCAGGTCCCTTTCAGGTAGGAGTGATAGAAAACGCTAAAAAATGACAGTGTTGTCAACAGATCACAAGCTGCAGTGCACAAAAGTGAGATGTGAGGGGTGGTGGGATGAATAGAAGAGCTGTTTTTTTTTTTCCCTTATGGTTTAAACTGCAGTGCCCAATTATATAGGGGAATGAAACCAATGCACTTGGTATTGGAAGGAAAATATATAAAAGAAGCCCTTTGTAACTAAACCTTTCTAGTTTATTCTTCATAAATTCTGAATTATGCCATTTCCCTTGCTGCTGGCTACCTCATTGACTCTCTACCTTTCTCTATATTATGTGTTATCTTCCTAAAATACTCTGTCATATCACTTTGATTCCCAGAAAGCTACTATTGTCTCATCTTGTCACTTTATATGGGTCCCTTCATAAATACCAGCTCAACAGAAAAAGACTTCCCTAACCTTTTTCCTATAGAAAATAGCATGTTCCATCTCTCCGTATTTCTTTATTACGTCTTATTTTTCCTCATAGCACTTATCACAGTCTGAAATTTTGCTACATGGTTGTTCATTATGTATCATCTCATCAAAAGTGTGAATCCCATGAGGACACACACACACACACACACACACACACACACCTTCCATGCCTGGCACTCGATGGGTCCTCAATACATGTTCCATGAATCAATGAATGGTGTGAGTTATAATCTCACTCTCTTTGGGGTCCTTCCTAATCTGGCCCACCTTAACTTTCTACCCATGCTTATCACCCCTGCCCTTTACTTTGATTTCAGGGGTCTCTGTGTCACCCTCTCCAGCCTTGCAAACCTTACCTCCCCTTACAGTCCCACCTCCTCTAAGAAATTGTCCTGGATCTAATTTTACTTTACAGTTATCTATTTCTTCGCTTTATCAGACTCCTTTAATATGCATTGTATATGCCATTCAGCTTTTCAATTAACTGTATACCATCTCATACTGTTCTCTAGTAGTTATGTAGCCATTAGTCAAGTCCCCTCAACTGCAATGTTAGTTCCTTGAGAATAAGGAAGATAGTTCTTTTTTTTTCCTGCAATACACAATTTCTGGTACCCAGCAGGCACTCAGTAAGTACTTGTTGATGGACTAAGATGTGTGAAGACTCTGAACGAGAGGGTCAGGCTTCCCTTGGTCATGTGACATTAATAGAAACACTTATCACCTTATGTTTGTAACAACCAGCACCCTTATCACCTTATGTTTACAGAAGCTGATCTTGCCAGGTGCCAGGCAAGACTGTGCATTCGTTGAACAAACAGACTGAGAATCACTTTGTGGCAGGCACCATTGTAAGCACTGGAGAGAGTCCTGAAGGAAATTATTATCTGAGGAAACAGACACTTACATCGCAACATAACAAGCCTAGGAGGTATTCCATGGTCACAATGCAAACTCCAAGACAGATCATCTAACCTAGTCGGGAGCAAGTCGGTAAAAGCTTGCCAGCTAGAATACATCTGCATCTGCTCAAATTCAGAGCCAGGAACAATTTCCTCAGATTTTGTGATCTTCTATCTTGAAAGGGTTTGTTTCATCACTGTAACATTTTTAGTGTGTTGTACTCCAATCATAAATTAATTCTACGAAGTCAAAGCACAGGTTCTCTTATAACCAATAGTCAAGGGAAATCACAATTGTTATTGCAATGTCTATGCATGCTACAAAATCAGCCCTTCTGCTCACTTGCCACATCAACGGTGATAATCCTAATATACCTCTTCTTCCTTGTGCTTCCCAAGTATAACACAACCCTTACTTTCATCTTTTGCTCAATTCCTACTTGTTAAAATAGATTAGGTTTCTAGACTAGACTCTCTTTTCTTTCCCATCCACACCTTTTCCTTAAGTGCACATGTCTATTCCCATGATTTTAGAGAGAATTCTTTTACTATCAGTGCCTTAATCTATTTGTCTGGTTATAGTAGTCAGTAGAGGCTAAGTTTCACTGTAGTAACAAATTAACCCTCAAATCTTAGTGGCTTCACACAAAAAGGTTTTTTCCTCTTCTCATCCCATCTGACTAATACTGTTTAGCAGAGGAAATGGTGACTCTGCTTTACATAACCCACTCAGGGAAACAGGCTGAAAAGTCTCTGCCATCTGGAACATTGCTGGTGGCAATTGCCTGGGGCATTAGGAGAAATCATAAAAAAACCCAAATTCTGTCTTGTATGTTTCAACCCAAAGTGGCATAGCTCATTGACCAGAATGAGTCATTCTATCAAAATGCAGGATGTTCAAAAATATGGGAAAGCTTATGAATGTGCAAAGAGCAATAATTTTCTCTTCAGTGCTGCAATTCTATATCCAAGCACTTGCTTGACTTCTGCTTTAACATTACACTTCAAACGGAACATATTTTGCTCAACCCAAAACTCTAGGAATGACCCTTCATTCTTTCTTCCTCTTACTTTACGTATATGGAAATAACAGGCTCTGCTAGATCTATTTCCTAAATGAATACACATGGATGCGCTTCTCTCCATTTCCATTCCAGTGACTCTGATCTAAGCCATGGTGGTCTTTCATGGTGAGTGGTTGAACAGTAGCTTTGTAACTAACTTCTTTTCCTACACACTTGTCCTTATAAATACATTTTCCACATAGAAACTCGAATGATCTTTTCAAAAGTCACACTGAATAAAATCATTTCCTTGCTTAAAACCCTCTGATAAAAATAAACTTAGAATTCATTCTGAAATCTTCATATTATCTGACCATTCTTTTTCTGGGAAGCCATCACCTACTCTTCTGTTTTGTCGTCACTGAACTGCAGTCTTAGGTGCCAGTGTATGTGCCACTTTGAGGCTGTGGCATGAATTTTGTGGTGTGCCTGGATCTCCCAATCTCAGACCTGCATGCCGCCGCCTCTCTCTCTCTAATCATTCAGATCTCAGTGATAATTCCAAATTTGTTCAGAGAGGGCTTTTGGGATTCTTAAATAAAGTAGCCAGCAGTAGCCAGTCTCTTGGTGACTACTTGATTCTTTGACTACTTCTATGTAATATTTTGCTATTTTTATACTTGGTTGTCCACTGAAATGTAAGCTGCATTAGAGCTGAATTTTTGTGTATTCACTCTTGTCACTGTCCAGGGCCCAGAGGAACAGTACCAGGCACAATGTAGTTGCTCAATAAAGGTAAACAAAAGAAACACATTCACTAGTTTACTTCCAAACCCTGTTGCCACTGATCATTTTCATCTTTTATTTTAAAAGTAAGTATTGGCTTTCTTTTCATCTGCCCTTTTAATACAAAAGACTCTGGAAAAAATCCCTATTTGCCACTGATAGAGACAAATCTAAAGAAATGAAACAGTGAAGAGATCATCTGTGTATTGGGAGTTTGCAGTCTTCTTCTTGCCAATCAGAAGGAAGAAGTTAACTAAGGAGGAAGCTCCTTGTCACAGCTAAAAGTTCTTTTGACCCTGGTGATTAAGATGATGTGCCTGATGTGGTGAACTTTTATATTATGTTGCCAGAGAACTGTGAAAACAACCCTTTTGTCACACGGAGTTCTCAATTTTGGTGATGGCTGTCACTGTTCTGGAAGGAGATGACTCACCCAAGGTGGAGGGGGGAGCAGTGACAGGATGGGAGACAGGATTGACCCAAGGGCCCATTTTTTAAGTCCGCTGAAATAAACAGAAAGTTCAGGTGCCATAATATACAGAAAGGACAGGTGCCATAATAAATGGCATATCCCAATATCACAGCATCACATCACGTGCATGCACCATTGGCCCGATTTCTAGAACTGTCAAGGAAGGAAAGACTTCCATGTGCTTAGCAGTCTCCTCTTCTTAGACTGTGGACTCCTCTTTCCTACAGCTCTAATGTAACAATCTTCAAGCCTATGATTCCACCTTGCTTCTCCAAATTGTCAGGACATGTTGCTAGGGCCATATAAAAGAGGCCCTCAAGATGTACTTTGTCCAGCTCTGCTTTCTCTGAAAACATCCTCAGGCCTTTCTTCTTCTACTTCTTCTTCATTCTTGTTTTGTTTTGTCTTGTTTTGTTTGGGTACTGAGGATTGAACTCAGGGGCACTTGGCCACTGAGCCAATCCCTGGCCCTAGCTTGTATTTTATTTAGAGACAGGGTCTCACTGAGTTGCTTAGCACCTTGCTTTTGCTGAGGCTAGCTTTGAACTTGAGATCTTCCTGTCTGAGCCTCCTGAGCCACAGGGATTACAGGTGTGTGCCACCGTGCCCAGCAATACCTTTCTTCTTGACTTTCTTCCCAATCACTGAGTCCTTGGTTTTGCTTTGTGTTTATGGCCTCTTTTAACCCTGATACTAAGAGCAACACTCAGCATGTGCCTTTTACTTGGAAAATGTGCTGCTCATGCCAATCACGATTTGGCCCTTCTTGCAGGTGATACTACGGTCAGCTGTTTGAGGACAACACTCTAGTTCATCTAGTCTAATCTCCAAGTCCTTATTGTCAAAGCAGATATTCCAGCTAAGTTTACCCACTTTAAATGGTAACTTAGAGCTACAACTTCCTCAACAAGTTAGTTGTTCACCTGTCTTAAAAGCCTGTACATTCCCCCAAAGAACATGTTCTATTATCTTGTAACCTTTAGAGTCAGCCAGGGGAAAGAAGGGGTCTCCTATATATATAGTGTAAACTTCTCAGCATTTTTAATTTAATTAGAGCTTGTACTTAAATGGAAAATTTGACCTTGTGACAAAAAAAACTTTTGATTTTACTCCTATTAAGAGGACTTATTCAATCTTTGAGGAACCCTTATTGCAATGGTATTTGATCTATCCCTGATTATACAATTATTAGCCTTTTGGTGATCTAACCAATGACATTTAAATGGCATTTATGTGCAGAGCTTGAATTATGGAATCACAAAACTTTTAAGCTGAAAGGGACCTCAGAGAAAATATGGTCCAATTCCTGTGTTTAAAAGATAAGGAAAGTTGAGCCCCAGATAGCTGAGGTGTCTTGTACAAGGTCACACAGATTGTCAAGAAATAGAAAGGGAGAAAACATGTGAGACAGATTTCTTACCATTCTCCTATAGTTGAAGAAAACTATTTTAAAAAGATAAAAAGGAAGAGAAATAGCTCCAGGCTCTTACAAAATAACAGAAAATCTGAGGCCTTCTCACATATTTTATTACACTTCAAGTATAGTATGTCATTAACACAGAAAACAATTTCAGAACATAAGAATATTGGCAAATCATAATTTTGAAAAGAGAGGTTCGTTTCCAGATGATTGGGGTGAATGGTCATGGGAGGCAGTGGGAGGAGAAGAGAAGAGGTCTTACGAATACCAGGTTAAATCACAGTCCCTGGAACCTGCTTCTACTGCTTCTATCCTATTGGGAGCCTTTTGTAAAAGAAGACTGGAAATGTTCAGCTGCACACAGATTGCTTTATTTAGCAGACAATCTCAGAAAAACAACATGTTCTCTTGTGATTTGAGGCTTGATTATCTAATTTTCTCTTTGTGGTTCTTCACCAACAACCACCTGCTAAATGGTCAGAACAGACATGACTACTTTGTTAACGGTCCTTGGCCCTCCAGCCTTCTCACTCTGACTCTCCCTTGAAGCTTCTACCCACTCCACAGCTGCAATTTGAGGGTCCTAAACTTCATCTTCAGCTCTGAATGTTCCCTTGAACTTTAGATTCATTTGTTACTGCCCAAGTTATATCTCTACCTTGATGTGCCACAGACATTGCAACTCAGGAAGTCTAAGATTACATGCATCACTTTTTCTCCATAACACCAAATCAGTCATCTACCACTTTCGGCTGATCAATAGTCTCCTGTACCTACCTCTTGGGTAGCTCTGGAATATACTTATGATACACCATCCCCTTCTCATCTGCCCAAAGTCTAGATTTCACCATCTATTGCCTACACTATTATAATAATCTTCCAAAAAGATAACAATCTTATTTTCCCTACCTTGTTCAAATGCAAGACTGTTGTTTAAAAGCCCTTTGTGGCTTACTGTTGCTATTTCACTGCTATTTCTTTATTAAAGATTACTTTAAATCTACTTATTTTAAATTTGAATATACACTACACCATCCTATAGCTTTTACCCATTAGTAATCGTTCTGCTCTTAAGAAGTGAACAGAATAATAATCAATGCACAC
The DNA here is from genome assembly GCF_047511675.1 of Marmota flaviventris. Classification (NCBI taxonomy): domain Eukaryota; kingdom Metazoa; phylum Chordata; class Mammalia; order Rodentia; family Sciuridae; genus Marmota; species Marmota flaviventris. The sequence goes on from NC_092508.1 coordinate 92,382,314, forward strand.
TTTCATTCAAAAAAAGGACTACATATTATGGCTGAAAGGGTTCTGAGAACAGATGGAGCCTGGTTGAGTCTTGATTCCACCAGAAACTACCATTGTGAACATGGTTCTCAACCCCAGAAACTCTATTTTCTTATCAGTCAAATAAAGATGATAATGGCAGATAATGCTTTGGGCTATGGTGGAATTTAAATTATAAGAGATATGTGCAATGACTGAATACCTCACTGCACCAACTAAAGGTAGATCTTATTATCATTGTTAATATTACTATTATTAACATGATAGTTCTTTAAATATTTTAGGATAATTATAGTAAGACACCCCCCTTCCTATTATTTACTTCTTCAATTCAAACATTCCACTTCCTATAATCAGTCTAAAAGTCACATTGAGAATGGTTCTCCATCCTGGTTAACAACTCTGGACCCTTAAAAAGCTCTTCATGACTTTACCACACACTTGAAAATAATAAAAGATCTCATCCTTCCTAACAGTTTAATGGTGATTAATATATACAAAGTCTTTTTTTTTTTCAAAAGGTGTTTTCCCTTTTAATCATTAGAACTCTGAAGAATTCATCTCCTCTTTATTTTAGTGTGTACTTTTACTTTCTAATTGGGGCTTTCAAGGAAATTTTAGAGTGACTGCCTCAGACCACGAATTAGTAGCTTCTTTTTAAAAGTGCACCCTCAGGTTTTGGTTAGAGATTATTGGCAGGAAGTGAGGGAAAGATTTACATTTCCTTTTTGTGGCTTTCTAAAGCAGCGCTATCAATCTGACACTTTTCACCAGCTCTGAATTTACAGTCATTTTAATAAGTGAAAGAGGGTAGTTGGTAGAGTAGCAAATTGGTTTTCTCTTGCTATGACAATGAAAACAGATAGCAAACATAGTATTCTATTAAAGAAAGATAAGCGTTCAAAGGAGTCAAGATATTGTTAGAGATGTCTTCAAAATATCAACAATGAGATTGGGCAATGTGCCAATGACTTTCAAGCAGAATATATTTATTTATTTATTTTTGTGTGAATTCGATGATTCTTCAGCCAAAAGCACTAGGAAATTTCCATTTAACATATTCAGAGTGAAGTTAGTGTCATCTCGTGGGTAAATATGGAGGACATTTTAAAATAAAGTCCCTGTGTAAGTCTTGATGAAGATAGTATCCAGGACAAGAAATCTGAAGTCTAAATACTTCAGTCCAGATGTTGCTTACAATCACCTTCTAGCCCGGCAATCCTGCACAAGATACTAAATCTTTTTAGATATGAAATCTTTCCTTTTAAACAACTGTAAAATGAGGAAATATTGTTTGGGAATTAGGACGAAGTCAACAGAATGCACAAAATGTGCCTTACACAGTACCTAGCTCACAATAAGCACTCCACAAGGATTGTCTGCTCAGGATTATGAATAGACAACAGGAAAGAAGGCTATGAATCTCACTTCATTTTGCTGAAATATCCAATGCAGTGAAACCACGTGAAAACTTCAGACAACAATTTAAAATTTCATCTATTCATCCATTTGTTTTTGATCTATGTAAAAACAAATACCAGTAGACTTTTATTCCACTGAAATGACCAGCTATTCTAACACCATGTGGAAATGTTCTAAGAGTAAATGCTTTATGCTTTCCTGTTCCATACACCTAGATGCCTCAGAGACCTGCAAATTCTAAAGAAAATTCACTCTGAAAGTTTCTGTGCAAGGTCAGTGGAAGCATATGCTTGGAAAGAACAATTCAAATATCATGTTTGAGAGTTCTCTCCAAAGTAAATTATATGCCATTCTGGCAAAAAGTATTGCAAATGAAAAGAAAGATTCTTCCTAAAACTCCCAACAAGCAGTTGGGACTAATTTGGTATTGACTATAAACTCATAATTGACTAAATCAAGGCATACCCCTAGAAATCTGGAAAATATTATATTTACTGCTACCAGAGAGGGTGTGGGCAGCATGCTCTGAGCGAAGGGTTGATTGACTAATCAGCAGGTAGTAAGGGATATTCAGTTCTGCTTAGGGGAGGCCACTGGAAGGGTTAACCTATACTAGGTATGAGGTGACCAGAGAGTTTTAGTGACTTATCACAAACTTGATAGTGCTCAAAAACTCATTAGAAGTATATTTGGGACTAAAATCTAGCTAACATACAGCCTAAATTAGTTAAAACAGCCCTGTTTCCTAGATGGGAGCTTTGTGTTTCAGAGCAGCCTACAGGCCGGACACACAAAGTTTGAAACTCCACACCTGGCAGGTTTGTTTCACTCCTATTTTTTAGCCACTAGCACAACTCTCTTTGGTGGACCTTCCCCAGGCAATTTCAATCCCAAAGCAGCAGGAATGTATGCTTTATTTTTTTAAAGATATCTTTATTTTTTTAAAATTCCTTAAATGCTTCTATTAGTACCTTATAATTATACATAATAGTGGGGTTCGTTTTGACATAATCCTACATGCATGGAATTTAATTTGCTCCATTTCAGTCCCCAGTGCTTGATGATTTATTTTTTTATATCTCTTCCCCTTTGTCAAATGCATCCCAAAATATTAAACCCTCATACTTCATAGAATTATCTAGCACCCAAACTTAGAAGAAGGTTGGAAAACTGCAGGACTACCATCTGTCTCAGATTTCCTCAGATTGGATGGAAGTTAGATTAGCTTATGTAGTTAGGAGTCAGATATATCAACATGCTATATCTTCTCACCCCCACCGCATTGTTGTATGAGATTCAAGTGAAATTAATTAGGTATTGAATTCAGGATCATAATTAACTAAATCAAGTCAATACACAATGCCATGGTGTATTTGAATGGGTCATTTCTTAATGTGGATAGATAAATAAACTACATTGTATTAATTCAAGAATATAAAAACATATATTTTTGATTATATATTTTATTTTGATTAATCAATGTATGTTTTCAGATGGTAAATTGGTATCCTTTAATGTAAAAGCCAGACAGAGGAAAATGTTAATGATATTTGCTAAATATATACATGGTACTCACATGTGTGTAGTTCTAAGCATTTCATGGATATTTAATCATTTAATCCTTCTATCAAGTCTCTAATGTAAATATTATTCCCATTTTACAGAGGAGGAAAGTAAGGTGCAGAAAAGTGAATAGTCCAAAGACACTCAAAGCCATTCATTCAGTAAGGTGGTAAGACAGAATTTGAATTTGAGCATTTTAATTTAGAGCCCTTAGTAATAACATCTATACCAGTGTTTCTCAACCCAGAGAGGTTTTACCCTTCAGGGAACATTTGGCAATGTCTGAAGATAGTTTTAATCTCATAACTGGGGAAAGAGAATAGTACTGGCATCTAGCCTCTAATGCACAGAACAGCCACCCTCAGCAAAGAATTATCCAGTCCTAACTTTCAATAGGGCAGAGACTGAAAACCCCTGCTCTATTGCCTCTGGGATTAGCTATATTCTACTATGAAAAATGTGATTTGCAGACTAGCAGCACTGCATCAGCTGGGAGATTGTTCAAAAAGTTCATTCCAAGCCCACTGAATTAGAATCTGCATTTTTAATAAGGTCTCCAGGCCATTCATTTGCATTTTGAAGTTTGAGGGTAGTGAATTATAACGTTAATTCTACCACCCTGTGATAGTTCTTGGATAGATCCAATACTCAATTCTAGTCTCCACGCACAAGCACACAGAACAATGTTAGAAGGTGTCTGAGGGTGGGTGATAGAAGGGAGATGGATATAGCCAGCAATGATTTGATAGTAGGGACTGGAATTTTCTTCATCAGTTAGTTTTCTGAAGTAACATATACAATTAGAAGGTAAACAATTCAGATCTCATAAAAAGGGAAATAAACAACACTGAAGTTCAACTCCATCCTTGGGACCAAGAGCCGAAGACAAGGCAGAAGGCCCAAGACAAGGTAAATACAGGCATGGAGTAGAGGGGACATAGCTAACATGACAGGGATGTGAGGGCAGGCCTGGGAGCCAGAGACAAGACAGTTGTTGTAAACATAAAACCCAGAAGGACAATCTCCTTGCACTGGTGCCAACTGTGTTGAGCAGGAACTGGCCTGGTTACAGGCACACATAGAGAAGATAGACCTATCTGATGAGATGTATATTTATTTCCCTAAAATGAGATGTCTAGAACACCTTTTGCAGAGTCAATAAGGCAAAAGCACCACCAAAAATAAATAAATAAATGCAAATAGAAATAAATAACTCCAATAACATCTTTTAAGAAAAGACTCCCATCCTTTTAAGAAACATGCACAGCAGATAATGAAAAAGAGATGCAAAAAGAGTTCCTACTCCCAAGGGGTCCACAGAGCTGACCACAGAGTACTTTATAACCAACACTCAGATACATAAGCCATTACAGAAATTCACATTTGGAGATTTAAGACACTACTTTCCTCAAAACATGCTTCCTCCCCCACAGGCTTTTCAAAGCAATAAGCAAAGAAACAATCTTTTGTGAGCTTTACCAAATGTTAACTGGGAAACCCTACTGTTTTTAATTGTGCTTGAATAAACGCAGATCAGGATCTATGAGTACAAATAAAGTGGTTTCCCCCTCCTCTCTACCTCCAAATCAGCTTTGCACTGATGGGCGGCCATTCCCAAAGGCAAAGGTGAGGTGCAGCAAAATTGAGAAAAGTCACTGTGGAAACCATTTCAGGGTAAACTGATAACTTAAGAACACTATCATGGTTATCCAAATAATTTCCCTTCAGTCATTCTCTATTGCTATTCACCACCATAACTGTTGCATTACAATCATAGGATGTGAGCACTGAATTGGAGCCTAAAAGATGCTTTTCAGTGTTTTCCAAATGTGGAGTCCTCCAACATGAGGAGTGAAGAAAATCAGCCAGGGACTTTATAAAACTACCTATCCCTAGGACCTTTTCCTAAGACCTGCCTCACTCCTAAGAATTCCAATTCATCAGGTATCAGGTGGGTCCAAAGCCCAAGTATTATTTTGATGCCAAGTATGTTTGGGAAAAACTATCAAGTGCAACTTTTTGATTTCATAGGTGAGAAACCTGAGAACCAGGCAGTAATTCATAGGAATGCCAGAGCTAGCATCCTAAACTCCATGCCTCATTTATTTTTATTGCTCACTGCTATTATTTTTTTCATTTGATCAACAACATTGGATGATGGAAAAATACAGTGTCCCGGAGTGCAAATGCAGAAGAATCCAGAATTTGGTGCTAGGATCTCTTCTATTTTCTCCACCATCCATCACTGGTCATCTTGATTCATGTAAAAGTAAAGTAGTCTCCTGATATTCTAAACCCCAGCCTCATGGACTTGATGGGAGGATAGTCCCTATGTACTCACTGTGAAGAGGCAGATGAGTTTTGAGAACACATCAGCTGTTTTCTTTAGTTACCCGCCTTGCATTCTTGATTTGCTAAGAACTCATTTGACTAATTTATTCACAAAACAGAAAGTATTTAAAAAGAAAAAAAAATGTAACAAGACAGTGATAGAGTTTTGTTTTGGTTATTTTGAAGGGCAGAGGACATTAAAAACAACCCCAAATATATTAATTTATTTTTAGGCAAAGGTCCACTCCCATTTGTAAAAATAAACTCAAATCCAGGCTTACTGTTTTGCTCTGTGATTCAGGTGTACTGTCACATGTCTTGGTCATTAAGTCTTAAAGAAAAGAAGAGCAGGTTATCCTAAGAGCCCATGGCTTTCCAGCACATTGTGCTTGTATGGAAAATGAATGCTCTTTTGAAATATCTTTATAGTTACATTAGTTTCCTTGTTAATATCAGATTTCCATAAAAGATCCCAAAGAGAACTGTATTTTGTCACTTCCATCAAAATCCTAAAATCTTTAGGTCCTACACAGTATTCTCCTACCACTGGAAAGCACTCCAGATTGAGCTAGATTCTTTTCTTCCTATACATCAAGCATCACATATGGTCTGTGTCCTTGCTATTCCAAGTGTGGTCCTCATACCAGCAGTATCAGTATCACCTGGAAGCTTTTAGAAATGCAGAATCTCAGCAGGACTCTAGACTACTGTATGAGAATTTACATTTACATCAAGATCCCCAAGTGATTCATAGGTACATTAAGGTTTTAGAAGTATATCTCTGTGCCATATACAACTTTACTGAGTCTGCTTAGGATCTTATCTCCTGCAACTGAATTCGTCACCCTTACAGGCGGCAACTTTTGTGTTTTCATAGCATTTGGCATCTTGAGAAGTCTATGGTGGAGTTAAAGATGATAAATGTGCAGCCAGGATCATTGGGTACCTGTTCATTATTTCTCTTTAATACTTCCTAGACTTCTATCAGGTAGGCATATCCAGGTGCCACCAAGGGAATGGGACTCAAGCCCATTTCCAGCCCCAGGTCCATGGACAAATCAGGATTGGTCTATGCTAATCAGGGGATAACTTTCCATAATGACTGGAGCGGGAGTCTGTGCATGCGACACAATTCTCGCCAAGTTACTGATGAGGGAAACAGGAAGATTTGGGGAAAGGCTTCTAAAAATTATGAGATACTGAGCTATAAAGCCCCATTTTCTGACTGAACAATCCTTGATAAAGATATGATCCCTAAAAATAAACAGAGCATATTGTGACCTATGAGCAATTATACTCAGGAAAATAATCAGAATGTTTGGAAAGCTGGAAGGACCTAAATCTCTGTGGGATTATCGTGCTGTAGAAATTGTCAACCTTGAGCCAGGTTTACCTTCAGACTTCTTGTAATGTGACATAGAAATCATATTAAACTATTCAAGTTGCATTTTCACTACTTGGAACCAGAAGTAGTCTGATTATTTTGTTGACTAAAATATCATCCAATAATTGGTTATGTATACTCACATTTTACATACATTATCACACATGATAATATATCAGTTCTTCAGGGAAGACTCTGTTTGTTCTATTTTACTGATGTGCAAACTAAAGTTTAGAGAGATTGAATAATATTTTCATGATTTAGGATTTAAATACAGGTCTTCCTAATTCAACTGCTTTTTTTTCCCATTCTCTTTCCATGATTTGCATGGTTAATAGCCACAATAATTTACTTACACTGTTTTGTTGAGCCCAATAAGAGTGGATCTTTGGGAGGATTACACTCCAGCTCAGGATGGGGAGGAGGGGCTTTTATGGGTTTCCTTGAGAGTGGTTTATTATTTGCTTTACTGATGACGCTGCATGAACAGATGCATGGGTTATTGAAAATGGGAATAGTCTCATCCTGCAAAACTCTATTCCCAAAGAATCATGCAGCATGCCAAGCAGGCTCGAGATGAATAAAATAACGAAGCTCCCAGTTTGCAGAACTATTCATTGTAAAGGGATGTTGTGTTATAAAATTAATGAATCCTTCCAAGAGAGTTGATAACAATGAACTGATAAGTAATTCCTGACACGTACACATGGGTCTGAAGGGAGATGAAACCTCTACAAAAAGTGCCAGAGGAAAACATAATACTATACTTCTTTTAATCTATGAGTTCACTTTGAAAGTATGTGGTTCAGCTTTTAGATTTGCTCAATTTAAGAGAGCAACTGCATTCATTTGTTCAGAGGTTTTGTCTGAAAGAGGAGATTAAAAAAATACCAAAATACGTGGAAGTCTCCAAAAACACCACCTAAATATTTTATTTGACATCCCCACATGATGTGTGATGTGTGATAGAGACATAGCCCTTGAAATGAGGCCAACAGTTTACTCAGGCTGGACTCCAAAATTATAGGAGATGAAAGGCTTTTTGACCAATCTTTATCTCCCAAGGGAGTATTATTCTTATTCTTAGAAATGTCATTTTCCTGGTGTTTATAGATACATAACAAGCAGCAATGGTTCTGAATTAAAAGGAGAACACAAGCTTAGACACAATTAGCAACATTAAAGCTGGCTTTCCTCCAAAATAAGGTCATGTCCTCACACCAAATAAACCTCTAGGGACACTGGCCTTCCACTCTCCATGTGCAAACTATGCTTGGAAGGTCACCCTATGTGCACAGAACACAAAATCTAGCTATTAATTAGTTCATTTAGTCAATACAGTGGAAAATTTCGTCCCAATGATTATGTAATACATGCAAACAATGTTTGTCTCTTTTCATTCTGACCTTAAAAATCTCTTAAATCTGATGTTGGAAGAGACCACTTATTTCAGTTAAAAGAGATGAACAAATGATTCTGTGCAGGCACAGCAACTGCTGATTGATTCGGGAAATGGCACAAATTCACTCCGAATTTTAATCCAGAATATTCTACTTTATCTTAAAATCAGCACGCTGGCTCATTATTGTGAAAATCAGAAAGCCATTCCTCATTTTCAAGCTAACAGAACAAGAAGGACAAAAGATTTAGTATTTCATTTTCAGTATTTTATCTTGTGATTCAGTTTCTGAGTTTCACAACATCTTTCTGATCATTAAGACAAAAGATATCTGCGAATGACAAAACTCTATTATTAAACACGTTTTACCAGTATACTATTAATACAACTATGCAATTTAGATTTTCTTCTTCCACGGTAAGAGTTAATTTGAAGCCATCATTTTAAACCCATGAGAGATTAAAGTCTCATGTAAGTCAAAGAAATCCTACAATTTTTTTTTTATGCTTTTGGAAGAGAATCTCCAAAGCATTAAATTCTTTTATAATGAAAGCTTCTTTTAAACTCTAAACATTTAAGGAAGATTAGAATTTTGAACCATAATCAGTTTTTAAAAAGATAATTAATTAATATGCTAAGATAATACTGACATACATTTTGATTCAAAGAAAATTTTAATTTTAAACAAAGTATTATAAATGTTATTAAAAAGCATGTTTTCTTTGACAAACGCGATAGTTTGATAAAAATGACTGTCAATAAATTAGAAATATCAAACCATAGGTTTCTTTCCTTTTGGAGAGCTTATATTATTAAAAAAATCTTTGAATTTTGACATAACATTAAAATGAGATGAAAGTTTTTACTCACTATTCCTTGCTAATCCTGAGCTCTTAAATTTTCACTACATAGTAAATTTTAACTTAGTAGTAAAGAACTATAACTTTTTAATTGTTTAGGTTTATACATACTGCCTACTCAGAGGTGTGTAGTAATGTGTTTGAATATTTTATTTCTTTAAATGACAAGCTTATTAGAGAGAAACTTTATTTTGTTTATTTATTTTTATGTGGTGCTGAGGATCGAACCCAGGGTCTCGCACATGCTAGGCAAGTGCTCTACCACTGAGCCACAACCCCAGCCCCTAGAGAGAAACTTTATTCCTCTTATATGGTATTCAAAAAACAAAGCTGAAAAATTTGAGAGCCTGAAAAATTTGAGAGCCTCAAATTTTTCCTCATTGTAAATGTTACTTCAAATGCCCAAAACCTCCACCAGAACACTACAGAAATCCTGCTAAGGCTAATATTACAGGGATGGTTCTTAAAGGTGAATAAAGGTTTTCTTCTGGAGAAGACAAAATGTTATAAATGTGAATTCTAATAGTTTCAGGGATAGCAGAATAGAAGGCATTTCTGTTTCTCTTTTTAAAATTATTTTCCATCAGTCAGTGAAGTTTAAACAATCTTTTGGTTCAAGGAATTTGTAAAGAGGGCTTTCTTCTGAATACAGCTACAATTCAAGACATCTACATTTCATTTTTCTCCTCTAAAGATTTGCTGACCAACCTAAATCCAGGGAGTTCTCTTGTTGGAGCTCTGCTTTAGGAGAATGATGTACACAATATTAGAAAGTGGGAAGAGACAGCAAAAATGATCTACTCTCAGAGATTTTATTACATTTCAAGGTTGGGAACTTTCTCTGTTCTTTTTATTTCCCCAATCACCAACAGCTGATGTGATATGAGAAGAGTTCAAAGGATGTGCAGCAAAAACAAATGAAACATGCCTACTATGACCAATGGATCCCTGAATTCTCATTTAAGGTTTAGCTTTTGATTCCTTTAAATGTGTTTTATACTTTACACACATGTTTCATCTTCCCTATTAGCAGGCAATGTGACTGCCTTATTTGTGCCTCTTGGCTGTGGACTGTCCTGCAGCCTAATGGACACCTCTGTGCAACACTGCATGTTCTCTTGACCTCATCCCTTGCTTGATCGACTGGGATGCCTAGTTTTCTGATCAATCAGCTCTATTCATATGCCACATGACTGTGTCAATACCCTGATCCAAGCCCAAGATCTATCTCCATATCCCTTCCTTCTTGCCCATCACTGCCTGAGAGCCATTGAAAAAATACTTCCTTCTTTTGATATATTTCATAAGAATCTCTAGAACACTCTGATGAGAGTGAACATGTCCCCTGTAGCACAGACCAACTCAATAAATTTTATTAGTTTTCCATGTCTCCCTATTCCATTTTCCCAATCTTCCCCCACCCCCAACTCTTACTCCCTAGGGTCATTTTCCAAAACTCTGACTCCTGCTCTGCTTTGAAGATAACCATGGTTATGATTATAGTATCCTAGGCTGGGTTATCTCTGAGTGTGAGCCTGTCTCGAGATAGTTTATTCAGAAAACTTAGAGTCCTAAATAAGAAAATTGACACTGAATAGTATAATGAGGATGTAAGTCTCACACTCAGCTCTGCTAGAAACTGTTGATATCACCTCCCCATTCAGTACTATTCAGAAAGCACTTTGAAGGATTGAAACCTTGACATCAACAAAACTTTACATGTCCAAGTGCTTTCAGGTTATCCAGGTACTTCCTAATATTGACAATAACAGCTATATTTATTAAGGACTTTCTTTGTGCCAAGATCTGTACATATTTGTGATCTTTTCTTTTCACCATTAAGCTGGATCGTATTTCCCCATTGCTGTGGATGAGGTAGCCCATCCTACCACTGTGCTTGCCAAATAAACAATCTTCATCCTGTATGTGTTTCATATATATATATGGACACAATATATATTTTTTTCATTTATTTTTTTTGTGTGTGTGTGGTGCTGAGGATTGAACCCAGGGCCTCACATGTGCTAAGCGAGCGCTCTACTGCTGAGCTACAACCCCAGCCCTGTACTTGTTTTTTGAATTAAATTAAACTGAAATAAATTTTGGAAACCATGGATCTGTTCCATCTTCCCATTTCTTTTCAGAAAAATGAAATGAGCCTCATACTCATGAGTTTCCTGAAAATTTCCACTTTGTTCTTTGGTAACATATTCTGAAGCCCCAAAAGAACAAAGAGAAACATATTTTCAAAGCACAAAATAGTAGTATCTTCAAAGGAGAAATAAAAATGTAGGATTCACTCAAAGAGATTGGTATCATGGAATTATGGAGTTATAGGGAACCTCAGGAGGTTATCTGGTTTATAACCTTGCCTCCAGGCAGAACTGCAACAAAGCTATCACGAGCACATTTCTATCTGTGTCTACAGGTCAAATCTTATTATAACCCATGATAATTCAGATCTCCAAATGATAAAAAGATCCCTCTGATCCAGAAATTGGCCAGTTTATTTCAAGCAGTGTTTGATAAGGTAAAATCCCAGAAAGAAACATTTTCGTGAGCTAGAAAATGAAAACTCAAAAAAACACGAGAAGAATTTCAAAAAGCTATATAAAGACTGAAGACTTTGAGAGAGTGGATTTGCATCAACATGCTCTTTCTTTTCTTTTTGAACACCTGGGAATCTAAGAGGAATTAAAGAGCAAAGAAATTCGGAAACTACAACACTTCATTACACTAATAAAATAAATACCTATCTCTTATAGGTCAGGAGTAAATGATCATCATTACATGTACTTCTTTATTGGATTAATAAACATGATCTTGTTCCATAGCCCCTGGGCAAATGTACAATAAAACATGAACAAGAAAAGAAAGAGAAAGATAATATCTTCAAGCACCTTCTAACCCAACAAGTGAGTTTTTATGTCTACTTTTTCCATTAAAAATGTAAAGATCATTTATGAAAATAGGATGATAATAATGGGGCCCAAAGTGCATGCATCCGAACTCCATTATAAACTAGTTCATTATTAGATGTTGTTTTGCACACAGCATAGGTCAAGGTGTCTCTTCTGAGACATCTCAACTATATTCAGTGAAGCACAGAATCAGGTTTATTAAAAAACATACTCAAATATTTTCATTCACTACAAATGAATGAAGATGGTAAATGAATATAATTAACTAACTAATTAATTAAAGATATCTTAAAAATATCTGCCATGTAGTCCATTGAAGATAAGGATACTGATTTTTGTGGAGAGTCAGATATTTAATGATAATAGAAATTGGTTTTTCCACAATGAGTTAGCATAAAAACACAGTAGTAATTTTCTCCCTTGTCCCTCATATCTGGTTCCCACTAGCACTTTCAAGGTTGCCTCGCTTTTACTTAGACCAAGGGCTTGGTATATATACCTTGCCATTTATTGTGTATATCCATAGACTGTGCCCTTTCTGTTGTGGTTTTTCTTACTGGATCTACAGACCCAATTAAAACCTACTACAGGCTTCAGTTTTATACTGGCCTTGTTAATCTGGAAGAATATACTGAATATTTATTTCTGTATCAGTTAGGTAAGAAATGCTAGCTGATGTAACAAACAAGTCCTGAAGGCTTAATACAAAAATTTTATTTTTTACTAGTATCCAATCTTGCTCAAATACAATAGATACAGTTTCACGTGCTATCTTGTGTCACACTGCTGTCAGCTCTGATCAATGGAAAAGGAAAGAGAATGGAAAAAGGATAAAAGGATGTACTTACTACCTTCTCTAAAGTCCTGGGTTAGATGTGGCTCTCATCTCTCACATTGTCATTTAGTTTGTGACTGGTATAACTGGAGGGCCATTCTTAGACGCAAGGAGGGTTGGGAAATTCAGCCCTTGAATTTAGCCATCTTCCAGCTAAAGTTTCATAATGTGGATGATGCACACAGATTTGGGTAGATAGAAATCTTTCCCACTGTTTATTTTCCCTTTAGAGCACAAGGTCATTACTTTTATTGGTTGTTTGTTTGCTGGGTTTCAAATAGGTGAAATTTGCTATGTGACCGAAGTTCAAGACACTTGATGAAAGGTTAATTTCTCCCCTATATAAATTGGAAATACGCATGGCCAAATTAAAGTCTCACATTGTTGTTTACTTGGATAAAATCTTTGGCAAATATCTAAGTGGCTGCTCTTCTTGCTTCTGGATCCCTAACTACAAATTGTTAATTTGACATTTGCAAGGAAATTTGGTTACTCAAATGTGGGGTTTTATGAAGACCTACTTGTTTTTAATAAGCTTTGTGGCTTTTCTTTTCTAAATCTATTATAAATTCCAAGGTCAGATAATGTCCTTTGGGTTAAATACCTGAAAACTCCCATCTATTGGGGAAAGAAAATTCTGGTAAGCTCTCTAACTCATTTACTTAACAAACATGTATCAAGTGCCTACTATGCACAAGGTGCTACGCAGAACTGAGGGATTCCTGGCCTGTATAAAATACAGTCCCAACTCCCAAAGAACTTATAACTAGATAAGAAGAAATGCAGTCTTCTCTAGATTTTCTTTTGCCTTTTCCTTCCTATAAATTTTATATATATATATATATATATATATATATATATATATATATATATTAATCTTCTAAGTACTTACTTAGAAATGAAGTCCAGTAGAGGGCAGCGAACACACACACACACACACACACACACACACACACACACACTTCCACTATACCCCTTACCACCAATAAATCCAACCATGTAGATAGAACAAAGTAAAAAAAAAAAAAAAAAGAGTGAAACTGTTCTTTTCACAGGATCCATCCAGCACATGGTAGATTTGCAATTGATTCTTTAAAAATAAATAAACAAATAAAATAAACATGGAGTGGCAAGGAAGCAAACATTTACAAACAGGCAGATGTGCCTTAAGTAAAATTAGTATTCTGAAAGATAACAAAGAGCAACCTAATTTATTCCTCATGCCTTAGTAATTGTTTCAAATACACAGTGTACACAGAATGCAGTAAAAATCCACTTATAGTGAAGATGCTCTATAATTCAGCTCTATTATCATATTACTGTGTTTGATTTGTTTTCTCTGAACTCTGATACAGCTATGAAAATGAGAAAATCAAGTGTAACATTTTTCCATCAGTGAAAATAGAGATAGATGGAACCTAATTATTAAAACTGTCATGTACCTTAGTCACCCACATGCTTAGATAAATTGTCCAGTTCTCCAGCACATTTTAACCATAAAAGGGAGCAAGAGATAAGCTCTAACTCATTAACACAGTATGAAATTGTTCACTTTATTAATAAAAGACTATAAAAACAGAGACTTGTGGGTACATAAGGGAGATTTATAGCTAGTGTTTGCAGAAAAAAAAAATGTGTACATTTGCTGTTAATAAATTGAAAGCAAAAGTTTTTCTCCCTACAATAAGCCTATATACATACATGGGTTGTGCACTGAGTTGTAATTTTGGTCTTTAAACCAGAGAACTGCTAAATTAGCACATCTAATGAAATCAATATATTCTTGGGTGGAAAGAACCTTTGTGATGTCTGTAAGGAAAACTATTTAGTATGGCATGGCTGCCCTTTGATTCTATAGAGTGCTGATTCATCACCTTAAGTAGATGCCTAATGATTGAACATCTATTACTGAAGAGTAAGTAATGAACAATATTAACAAGTTTGGTCATTCCTATTTAAACAAATTGGGGAGAAGCAAAATTTCATTGGCAACACTAGTATTAGAAATGATTTCCTCCTCTTCTCTCCTAGATGAGTGAAATTGAGGTAAATAAATAAAGACCAAAAAAAAAAAAAATAGCAAAAATATAGACAAAGCATTTTCAGGAACTGTGGGTCACATAAGATATTTTATCCTTCTTTCCACTAAAGTTGCAGCCCATCGGATTTTCATCCTGACATTTGGGTTTTTAATATTGTATTGGGTGTCCAAGTAAACATTTGTCATGCTTTCAGATCAATTTTGAAAGAAAAAAATCAATACTTTAAAAGAGTATGTATCAAACTGCCCCTACCCCTTTTCCAGTGTGAACTTTCTCAAGCTTTAAAAAGTTTCATTCAATTTCTTGCTTCTAAAAATCTAAGTGCTTCTTTACCCCTATTTCATCAATTCTTGAAATTGAAAAAAAAAAAAAACCTATTCAACCCACCTTTGTTGATAAAGGAGAGAAAATGGGTTCCTATAGTTTGTTCTCTCTGGTAATGACAATTTCCTGAGGGGTAATTCTTGCAAATATATGCATTTTGGAAAAAGGTACCATCTGAAAGGTAGGAGCTCAGGGGAAGTCCAAGTTCATCCAGAAGAATCACATTAGCAACCAAGCTCCCTTCTAGGATAGAAGGGAGAAAATAAGAAGTGCTGCACCAAAGCAATTTTGCTTAACAGGCTTTTTAAAAATAATGGAACCAATTAACTTTGATTTCATGGAAGGCCTTTAAATAATGCATTTTCCCCAGAATAATTCAAGAAAAAGGTAGACTCTCACTGGCTTCTGAGTTTGAAATGTTCTTATTTGTGTTGGAAGTTTGGGGATAAGTTTATTGCCTTCTCTGGGATGAAAGAAAAATTTTGAATTTGCCATCAATTTTCTCCACAGTTTTAAGTTGCTGAGTTCTAAAGATCTTCATATTAGTGATTCTCAAGCTTCATAATTTCTCATCAGAAGTATAGATAAATTCAGCAGTCTTTACCCTCCCATGCTTCCAGAGAGTGATAAAAAATGTGATAGTACTTCACAGTATATAAAGTACTTTCCTGTATGATAGCTCACGTAAAGCACAGAAATTCCATGCTGCAGGCAATATTATATCTGTTCAACAGTGAACCGTGAGACACTTAAACCCAAACCAGACATTGACTGAGCAACTCATTAGGCTTGTAATTATAGGACTCCTTGTCCTTTTACGTGTCTACTTTGAGTATATATTATGTTTCTTCTTTCTCCAATTGCCTTATAAAAGCTTCCAAAAATCATACCATTTATTTGATATATGCACAATACTGAATAAAAAAATAAGTGTTCAATAAATGCTTGAAAAGAACAAATGAACAAAGAATGACATGTTAGGTGGTAAACCTTTATAATTTACCCTAAGAACTCTGAAACCAGAACTTTTGACCACGAAGGGTGGTTGAATCCCTCCCCATCCAATATGGACCTTGATTATTTACATAATATAAAGAAGGAATGGCTGATTACAGTTGATGCCTTCTTTCTCAGTTGAGCTCCTCCTTCTCAATTCTGAGGTACTTATTGGGCCATTTTCTCATTCTCTACAAAGTCCTCCCCACTTAAACTTGAAGGTCCTTTCTTGCTCTGAATTTCTATAGCACTTGTAGTTGTGCTAGCACCCAATCATTCCCTAACCTTTGTTTTTTATTTTTAAAATTTTTTGACAGTCTTGTCTCTCAGTTGTGGACTGTCTTCTATTTCTTTAGGATCTGCCAGAGTATTTAGCATAGTAGCAGAATCACATAATGGGTTCTATTAAGTATTTATATTTAGATAATGGTTTTTAGATAATAATATTTTAGATAATGGTTAATTTCCTTCAATACATGTGGTATCAGGGATTGCTCTCAGCATAGAGATACATCAGGAAATAAGACAAATTCATTGCCTTCATGAAGTTTATATTCTAGTGGTAGAAGATAAATATAAAAAGTCAAATGCATGGTGTGACAAATGGTGAAAGGCATTGTAGGGAAGATTGAATAGAGAAGTACATATTCTACACAAAATAATGACCCAGACCAGCAGGGACTTTGTCCATTTGAACTTAGGTGAGCTAGACAAGCCTTTGGGCTTTTAACTCAACTTCATGGGAACCAACAAAAATACATTGCCTGCTATAACCTCATGGACTTTGTTGAAAAGGATTTCTTCCTTGTCTTAGGGATAAGAACCACATAGTTCTGCATAGAGTACAGACATTACTACTGACAGAGAACAGAGAGCTTTTCTGCCAGTCACTAAACTTTGTGAGGTTCCTTTAATCTCTCCAGCTCACATTACTATCCAGTGTAGCAACATCCTGAACTCTACTACTGTCTTGTCCCTACAAGAAAAACACCTTCATGATTACTTTAAATAAGCTAGAGAACCTTGTGACTCATTCAGATTTATTACAGAATCTCACTGAGGACTTTGACCTAATATTGTTGATGGAAAACTGAAATGTGAGTTTATCAAGCAGAATTTAACATTGTTAAATTAAGTTCTTTGTTGGAAGATTCTCCCCTCTGTGAGATAAAATCAGCCCCAATAGCAGAATGTTTTGCACTTACTAAGAGCTTATCAACTAGTCAAAGACCTGGGAGGAAGCACATATGCAGAGAGAAACTATGCTTTTGGACAAGTTCATGACTTTGGGATGCATTGGAAATAAATGCTAATTCTTACTTTCACTGGAATCTCCATAAAAAAATGGGCAAGCTAATTAGCAAAACTCTCAGAAACCCCTGAGCTCCTTTGGCCAAAGGTAGTCCCACTAACTCTTCTGAGGACATGTCTGATGTCACTCTACTAATTGGTCCATGTATTTTGAGATTTCTACTCTAATACTAGACCTACTACATACAAATATATCAAAGTATTGCAAGAGACTTCTCACAACATCTTTCTACATAGCCTCTTTATGAAGCTTATAAATGCACTCCACATCCAAGACAGGTGTACATCCTAATGGTTGTAGCTCATGCAGAAAGAAATTACATGGAAGCAACAGAAAATGCACTAGCAGATCATGTGCCAAACCTGCAGCCTTAACCTAGATTATAATTCAATCTAAACCTTCAGTGGGTAAATCTCTGAAATAATTCAAGGAACCCCTTATGAAATATTAATGTTTAACCCCTGGTTTTTAAAAGAATGGGGAAAATCTAATTTCTGGCTCTTCCAGGATAACTGCTTCATAGCACCAGATAATTTCAAATAGCTATTAGCTAAGTTTCTACATGAAACTACTCCTAATGAAATAGACTAAATACTTAGTATCTTAAATCAATATCAGTGGGAAAACTTGTAAAAGAAAGTTGAGGTTATTTTTGGATCATGTGTTACGTATCAACAACAAAATCCTGGAAAAACTTTTGAGGTGGGACATGGCCAGGAACCACAAAAGCCATTTTGGACACCTTCAGATGTCAGCTTTCCAGAAGCTTTAAATAATTTTTAGTGATCATGTGTTTACTTATAGGATGCTTCCTTGGGAAAATGCTACAAATTATATTCACCAAAATGCTACTTGATTTTGTGTTTCCAACCTTGATTTGATCAACTTTATATCAAGTGGCTGGGGAATACAATTCATGAGAATTATTTTAAAACAACAACTCTGTGAAGTGTTACCTCTTATTTAAAAATTACATTTTTCTGATCACTTGCAATCTTATTTAAGTTTGAAAGAACTGATAGCATTTTTATATTAATATTTGTAAAGCTCTCAGAAATCCTTGAACTACTTTTGCCAAAGGCATTCCCACTAACCCTACTAATTGGTCCATGTATTTTGGGATTTCTCCTCTGATAGTAGGCCTACCACATACAAACATATCAGAATATTGCAAGGGACAAAATCTTCCTACACAGCCTCTTCATGATCGTAAACCAGAAGACTTTGTCTACTGGAAGAGACATCATGGAAAAATTAATTTTGAATCTCATTGGAAAGGACCTTATGAAGTACCTTTAACAACAGCCACAACAGTGAAACTCTAGGGACTCCATTCTTCAGTTCCTGTTTCACAACTATAGAAACAATTCTGAATTTGAATGATTGGAAGAGTACCCCAAGAGGGATTTCCAAACTAAGTGTTCTTACAGAACCTCTAGGAGCAACCAATCTTCACAAGCATGTCACTGACCTACAACCTCAGAACAAGCTAATAACTTCAGACAGTTGACACCACTCCCCAGAAATATTAGACAAAGACCCATGTCTAATTTTCCTGATTTACTTATTTCATCTTCTTACTCATAATATTTTCCCCCATTTTCTATAGATGTCTAGTGGCCCTTCACGTATAAGGGCACTTTTTCTCCACACTATTATCTGGTAGGTCAAAACATACTCATTCTAATAACCCATTCTTTACTCATTCCAAATAGCAGCTGATCTTACTGACTATAGATATGTTGTTGATTACCAGATTCCCATGATGAAAACCCCTGGGAAATTCTAGTCTTACCAAATGAGACCACAGGGAATTGTAGCTAATGTCATTTCCTCTTGCACCTACATGGAAAAATGACCTTAAACAAATTAACCTATGACTTTGATAATGTACCTCTCTCTGGAAAAAAATATAACCAGTTATTATAATCTATTGGTCAGATTGAGGTAATTCTAAGCTTGAATTCAACAACCTTCTTAGTTGATAGGCCAACTAATTGCCAATGGTAAGGGGCTAATAAAGAGATAAATGTGTAAACCCAGCTAACTCAACAACTCTTATTATTATTCCTGAGGCTCCTACAGGATAATACTTCATTTGCATTCAGAATGTTTGGTATTGTTTGCCTAAGACGAATACTTCATGTATATTAGGAATAATATTCTGACTCTTGTCTGCACATAGAAATCTCAATTCTATAAATCGCTAAGAGTGGGCATTCCAACTCAAGATGAGCTCCAAAATGAAGCCCATTCCTTTATAGGTACAATATCTGGAACAATTAACATTTTATTCTTCATGCAAACAAACAGATTGGTGTTTCCATTGGTGGCAATTATGCCAATAGAAATGACTCTAATAAACGTGTTAGTAACTCAGGCAGAAGTGGTTAATAATATCACCACTTATCTGGATGTCATAGGTATTCATCTAAACTCTTTGGCCAAAGTAATTATGTGAAATCAAAGTGCTCTAGATTTCTCCTTGGCTAGCCATGGTGGTGTCTTTTCCATAGTTAATACTTCCTGCTGTACTTAGACTGATGAAACAGACAATGTAGAACAGGCCACAAAACTTATGGCCTATCGGATTTGTTCTCTTGGCTTGGATTGGGCAGTTGGAGTTCCTAGTTCCAAAGCCTCATACAGAGACGGTTAAATTGTTCTAATTTTTGTTATGGTGGACCATTCTATCCAGAGGATTAAATTCTTCTACACAGAGGCTGTTTCTTAAGATGATTGCTATCATGATATAGCAACAAAAAGTCAAGAAAATATCATAATACTATTGACTAGAGACAACTAAACAATCCCCAGGAGATGAATATCTGAAGCCTAACTTTTGATGAATTATTCAACCTCTCACAAGAGACAGAATAACCACAAGGGGCAGAAGAGGTAAAGAAGAGACTGAATATACAGACAATGGCCAGACCATATACCACAGTAGAACTCTGACCCACAAATTTTGTAGCAACCAACTCAGGAAGCCAAATCACACAACCTTTGCAGCAATCATTCCAGATTGGTCAGGACTTAGTCAATGACTTCTGGCTTCCCTATTTAGTGTTCCTTTCCCAATATAGAACCAATCAGAGAGGGCCAAATATGTTCTGTGAACCAATCACTTCACTTCTGTTTAGTTCATCTCCAGCTTCCCCATGCCAACAACTTCTAATCAGAGCATACCTGAAGCCATATCTTTTTTTTAATAAGTCTTTCCTACTGTTCTTCTTGCCTTAAGTCTCTGTGAATGCAAGTGTGGCTCACTTCCTTGATGTATAGCAAGTTCTGACAAATAGTCTGTTTGTACTGATTTGTGCAAATATTTGTTTACCCATAGAAAGAGGAAAGGAAAGACACCTGGTGGATCCCCAAGAAAAGGACCCACCTGATTCAGAGGGTTATTAGAAGTCAAGGATAGTATGGGATTTGTTTCTAAATCTTAGATCCCTTAAAGTAAATTCATGCATGCCAAAGTGCTTCTGTTCAGATTTTGTAAAAGAAAACTCTACTCCATAATATTGTCTCTTTTAATTAAAAAAAATCCATCATCCAGTTGTCTTCAGAAATATGCAAGTTATTAAATGGTATCTCTATAGGCAATATCTCAAAGAAAATGTTGGCTTATTTAATTGGTGGCTATTATGACATTGGAGCATGGGATTACATGAACATTACATTTCTAGTGCCTAGAAAGTTGATAAATCATGTTCCATTTTTGTCTAGAATCTAATTTGCAGATTATGTGCTTTTATATTACCTCAGCATATTAAGAGAGAATGATGTAGACAACAAAGCAAACTATACAAATTGTTAAAAATTTAAGTATTAATTTCACAAAATCTACTAAACTACTGAGTTTGGTGAATATAAGAGAGCATGTATGTAGATTATTTAAGAGAAAATACTATTGCTATGAGTAGTGTTTCTATACTGTTTTGTAGTTTAAAAAAAAATATCCATTATATTTAATTATTCCTACAACTGAAGTAAAAACTGATGCTTCAGAAAATGAAGAAAAATGCAGTATTGATTTTAATTTTTTTTTATTTTAAGAAAGTAGATCTAGAAGGGCAGAATCCAAGAAAAATTTTGTTGTCTATGACTATCTCTTGATGGAGAAAAGAAATAATACTCTGCAGTCATTTAGAACCCAGAAGTCAAGCAGCCATCAATAGGGTAAAGTCAACAAAGAGGCTGCAGAGACAGGCCTGCTGAACTGGGAAAATGGTTGAGATGATCTATATTTAGGTAATGCCATGTGCATCTGAAAAGACTATTAAAAATGTAGGATGTTGTTTTAGTCAGCTATTTTTGCGGCTGCGACTAAAGAACACAACCAACACAATTATAGAGGAGGAAAAATTTATTTGAGGGCTCACAGCTTCAGAGGTCTAAGCCCACAAACCTCTATTCCTCAGGGGTGAAGGTGAGGCAAAACAACATGGTGGAAGAGTATGGCAGAGGGAAGTAGCTTACATGGTGATCAGGAAGCAGAGAGAGAGCGCCACTTGCCAGATACAAATATATACCCCAAAGCCATGCCCCAAGTCCTACCCCCTTCAGCCACACCCTATCACTTGAGTTAATCCCTCTCAGGAATTAAATCACCAATTGAGTTAAGACTTTACAACCCACTTATTTCTCCTTGCATTGTCTCACACATGAGCTTTTGGGGGACACCTCACACCCAAACCATAACAGATGTTTATAACCTACTCTTTCAAGCTTACTAGATCTTGTAGATAATTGTTGGAACACCAGAGTGCAATGCAGTAATTAAAGGCCCCTCAAACCATACCTGATAAAAGATTAAGGGGTTTGGCAGAATCAAGATGGAGAATCAGAAAAATCTCCTGTATTCCTTTTTTTTTCTCCCAACGACTGGAGGGATGCAAGTTTCAACTTATCCAAAAGTTTCATAAGGATGAATTCTGTTAGAAAGCTAAATGAAAATGATTCAGGGATTCCCTCACTATTATTTCTACTTGACAATACAACTGCTAATGTCAGTTCAGTCTCATAACTTCTGTCTGAGCACCTTTATTAAAGGGCATTAGATTCCTCCATGGTATAGTTGAGCATTATTCTAACCCATTATGGAATGATTTCAGCATTATTGGATGGAAAGTTTCTTCCCTAATGCCATTAATCCATGCCGTTAATGAAATCAAACAGAATATTCTTATTATCGTCTCAGAATAATTATTATAATTCACAGACTTTTCACATGTATTAAATCACTGGCTTTCAAAGTGTGATCCAAAGACCACCTAGGGTATGAGCAAATAGAGGTTTAGGGAATCTCACATCAGACTTACTGCATCAGAGTCTCTAGGAATAGGATCCTGTAGTTTGTATTTTAACAAGGTCCCTGTGTGAGTCTTACACACACATATGTTTCAGAACAATTACCTGCCTTGCTAAAACCACTGTTGGAGAAAGGTAAGCCAGGCATCTTGTCTTACTTGTTCTTGGCAACAAATACATATTTGTTGGTTAAATAATATGTGAATAATTAAAGAATGAAAATTATGTAAATGTAGGGCAAATAAGTATTAAAGATAACTTTGATCCATTTATTTTTATCTCAGATCTGCCTACACCCACTGTTTGAAAAAAGATACCCAACCAAACTGAGGACCTACACTACCTGATCCTACAATAATGGGCTTTGTTCAGCACTATGGACAGCAGCCACCTTTCATTGCTGGCAAAATATAGCACTCAGAACAATGACAGTGAAATAAAATGTGACTTAATTCATTATTGCAAAAGCCTGAAGTAGAAGGCTGTGTTTTATCTATGTTATCTGTGTTTTATCTTCTGTTATCTGTGTTTTATATATGGAGGGATTTAGGGCAATAAGATGAAAATTTCCTCACTACCCAGTAAGAAAGAGAACCATTAGCTTAATTCAAACTACCTACCCACATAACTTCTATCATGGAAAAAGATTCAAACATATATAGAGTACATTCATCCCCAAACCTTAAATGTTGGGTTTTAAGGAATAAATTATGCAAAAATTTCCATGCTATATAGTTCTTTCTAGCAAATCAAATTAGTAAAAATTTAATGATGCTCTCTTATGTATATTAAA
Source organism: Marmota flaviventris (assembly GCF_047511675.1). NCBI lineage: Eukaryota > Metazoa > Chordata > Mammalia > Rodentia > Sciuridae > Marmota > Marmota flaviventris. Next base: position 92,405,827 of record NC_092508.1, read on the forward strand.
AGTTAAATAGTAATCTAAGAATCAGATATCAAAGCAAGAGAACAATGTGGAAAAGCTTCAAGAAAATTCCCACTCCCAAATAAAGGGCCAAAAAAATCAACTAGTTATCTAACGGCCAAAAGGCAGATCATGGTCACAATGAACGAATGAGTTGTCTGGAAAAAAAGAATTCATTATGAATTTTGGAGGGAGATAATATTAGATAATTTGAATGGAAATCAAGAAACCAAAGATTATTACAAGCATGCTACAGCTGCATACACCATCTTAATTGGTTGTATGGAAGAAGTCTTTTTCCATGAGGAGAAATGCAGTTAATGTTTCAATTGCATGAGAGGCATTCAGAAGAAAAGGAAATACTGTCAGAAAAACCTTGGACTCTCTGGACCAAGGCCTGCTTGGAGCTCAGACATTGTCAATATTTAAACAAGTAAATTTCCTTTTATGGTTAGCAGGTCTGAGTTTTGTTTTTTTGTTTTTGTTTTTTCTAAACATTTAACAGATGTTTATAACCCACTCTTTCAAGATTACTAAATCTTGTAGATAATTGTTGGAACACCAGAGAGCAATGCAGTAATTAAAGGCCCCTCAAACCATACCTGATAAAAGATTATCTTTTCTTATTTTGGTCAAAAAACATTTTAACCAGTAAGCAGTGATATAGAGTGAAATATATTTACTATAATCAAAAAGCTTATGGTTAGACAAATAAGAACACTAATAATTATAATGCAGTCTGATAAATGTCATCATAAATGCAAACACTAGATACAACCTTAGCACAGAAGAGGACCACCTTATTCCTTATGTAGATTTATAAATGATAAGACTCTACCACTGTAAAGTAGGGATTTATTAGCCTTTATGTTCTCAAAACATATTTCCCTCTATTATAAATATATAAAAATATTTAAATCAATCAGCATATGTTTTCTTCTAAATACATAGTGTAAAACATAATAAATGGCACAGAGCCCACCAAAATGATTTGTATGCATCTTCCTTTACCTTCTTGATTTATTAATGAAGTTATAATTTACAAGGAATTTTAAATAAGGCCTTTCTTGGCTAGGAAAACATTTTTTAAACTCAACATAAAAAGTGCTATTTATATCCTCTTAAAAATCCTTTATTCTCTAAATAGAAAATACCCAATTCAGTAAAGATCCTAGTTCCAGACACTTTCAGGAGTTAGATAAATATCCACTGAAAATTGTTATAGCTTGTTTTTAGCCTTCAGAGAATATACCTAGGGAAAGAGAGTACAAAATGAAGAAAGGAGAAGAACTTGAGAGGAGATAATTTTACACAATAATCATATGCATATTATGTCAACTATGGTAATAGACAGAAGGGCACCCACCCATCATGTGCAGGTTGACTCAAAGTTAGAGCGAAGGACCTGCGTGGTACCCAGGCTCATAGGAGGCCCTGATCCATCCCACCACTGGCAGACACCCGCCAGAGCTTAGGCTCCAGCACAGGACCACCTCTTCCAACCAGCAGACCACTGCAGAAGCTCATGCCTATCCCAGATCCACCCACACCAACATACAGGGGACCCAGGCCCAGGGTAGGTCCAAGTTTGCCAACCCTCCCACCTAGGAGCCCAAGCCTAACCCACTTCCATCTTGGGACGCTGCAGACATTGCCATAGCCTTCCTCAAGTAGTACCCCCTACCTTTTGACAACAGACAGGACCTAGAAGAAGCTTTTCAGACAAGCATACCAAAGACAGTGTGAGGCCCACCCTTTCAGCCCCATCTCTGGAAGACATTGCAACCATCTTCAGGCACCTCCACTATTATCTTGAGTTACCTCAGCTATTGCTGCCACCACCTTTAGTTGCAGTAGCATCCATTGAGTGACACCAAAAGGGTCTGGAAGCCCAACATCAAGGTGAGGTACAGACAATCTGCATGAGTACTACAAGAATATAGGGTAGAAACTGTAATATCTCAGATCCACACTGCAATAAAGGAAGACACATAGACAACATGAAAAAACAAGGGAGAAAAGTGTTGCAAACAAACCAAAATACTACAATAACAGAACCCTTAGACAGCGAAGTTGATAAAATGTTAGAGAAGGAGTTCAGAAGGTTCATAATTAAAATGATCTGTGAATTGAAGAATGAGCAAATACAGGCAAAAATTGATCATTCCAACAAAGAGATGAGAGAGGAAATACAGGTAGCAAAAGATTACTTCAAGAAAGAGATAGAGAAATTCTGAAAAACTCTGAAAAAAATCCAGTCAGAAATCCTTGAAATGAATGAAACAATAAACCAAATAAAAAAAAAACTCAATAGAAAGCATAACCAAAAAAAAAAAAAATAAATAAAAAAAAAATAAATAAAAAAGGGGATGGGGATTTGGCTCAGTGGTTAAGCCCCTCTGGGTTCATTCCCCAGTATCCCCAAAAAATAAAATTCTGAAAAAAAAAAAAGAAAGAAAGCATAACCAACCAATAGACTAGATCACTTGGAAGAAAGAATGTCAGATAATGAAGACAAAGTATACAATCTGGAAAATAAAGTTGGCCACATAGTGAAGATAGTAAGAAATCATGAACTGAACATCCAAGAATTTGGGGGCAGCATTAAAAGACCAAATCTAAGAGTTATTGGGATAGAGGAAGACGCAGAGTTTCAAACCAAAGGAATGCACAATCTCTTCTGAGATAATATCAGAAAATTTCCCAAGCATGAAGAATGAATTGGAAAACCAAATACAAGAGGCTTACAGGATACCAAATGTACAAAATTACAACAGGTCTACACCAAGGCACATTATAATGAAAATGCCTAGCATACAGAATAAGGACAGAATCTTAAAAGCTGCAAGAGAGAGGAATCAGATCACATACAGGGGAAGACCAATTCATATCTGAGCAGATTTTTCAACCCAGAACCTCAAAGCCAGGAGATTATGAAACAATATATACCAAGCTCTGAAAGAAAATGGATGCCAACCAAGAATCTTATATTCAGCAAAATTAAGCTTTAGATTTGATGATGAAATAAAAACCTTTCATGATAAACAAAAGTTAAAAGAATTTATAACTAGAAAGCCTGCACTATAGAACATCCTCAGCAAAATATTTCCTCCACAAAGAGGAAATGAAAAACAATAATGAAAATCAGAGAGGGAGGTATTACACTAAAGGAAAAACTATTCAGAGGAAAACCAAATCAAGTTAAATACCAAAAATAAACAAAAATGGCTTGGAATACAAATCATGTCTCAATAATAACCCTGAAAGTTACTGAATTACTAAATTCACCAATAAAAAGACATAGACTAGCAGATTGGATTTTTTAAAAAAAAAATACCCAACAATATGCTGCCTCCAAAAAAATCTCATCTCATAGGGAAAGATATCCACAGACTGAAGGTGATAGGTTGGGGAAAATCATACCACTCACATGCACTGCAGAAACAAGCAGGAGTTTCCATCCTCAAATCAAAATAAAGTAGATAAAAGGGATAAAGAAGGACACTATATACTAACCAAGGGAATTATACACCAACAAGACTTGACAATTATAAATATATATGCCCCAAACAATGGAGCATCTACGTTCATCAAACAAACCCTTCTCAAGTTCAAGAGTCAAATAGACTCAACAACAAAATAATTTTGGGTGACTTTAACATACCTCTTTCACCACTGATAGATCTTCCAAACAAAAGCTGAACAAAGAAACTTTAGAACTCAATAATAAAATCAGTAACTTAGACTTAACTGACATACATAGAATATTTCATCCTTCATCAAGCGAATACACTTTCTTCTCAACAGCACATGGGTCCTTCTCTAAAATAGACCATATACTATGCCACAAAGCAACTCTTAGCAGATATAAAAAAGTAGAGATACTACTCTGTATTCTATCAGATCATAATGAAATGAAACTACAAATCAATGATAAAATAAGAAATAAAAGCTACTCCAACACCAAGAGACTAAATAATATGCTACTGAATGAACAATGGGTTGCAGAAGACATCAAGCAGGAGACTAAAATTTTTTAGAGGTGAATGAGAACACAAGTACAACATATTGAAATCTCTGGGACACTATAAAGGCAATTCTAAGAGGAAAGTTCATTGCATGGAGTTCATTCCTTAACAGAAAAAAAAAGTCAACAAATAAATTACTTAATATTACATCTCAATGTCCTAGAAAAAGAACAAATCTACACCAAAAGCAGTAGAAGACAGAAAATAATTAAAATCAGAGCTGAGATCAATGAAATTGAAACAAAAGAAATAATTAAAAAACTTGAAAAACAAAAAGTTGGTTCTTTGAAAAAATAAATAAAATTGACAGACCCTTAGCCATGCTAAAGAAGAGAAGGAGAGAGAAAAACTCAAATTACTAACATATGTGATGAAAAAGGAAATACCACAACAGACACCACAGAAATACATAAAAGATAATTAGAAATTATTTTGAAAACTTTTATTCCAAAAAAATAGAAAATATTGAAGGCATCAACAAATTTTTAGAGTCATATGATTTGCCAAAATTGAATCAGGATGATACACACAATTTAAACAGATCAATTTTAAGCAATGAAATAGAAGAATGCCATCAGAAGCCAACCAAGAAAAGCCCAGGACCAGATGGATACATAGCCAAGTTCTACAAGACCTTTAACGAGCAACTAAGACAAATACTCTACAATTTATTTCAGGAAATAGAAAAAGAGGGAGAACTTCCAAATTCATTCTATGAGGCCAATATCACCCTGACTCCAAAACCAGGCAAAGACACATCAAAAAAAGAAAACGTCAGACCAAGATCTCTAATGAACATAGATGCAAAAATTCTCAATAAAATTCTGAGAAATTGAATACAAAAACATATCAGGAAGATAGTACACCACAATCAAGTGGGGTTCATTCCAGGGATGCAAGATTGGTTTGACATACAGAAATCAATAAATCATCCCATCAATAGACTTAAAGATAAAAATCATATGATCATCTCAATAGATGCAGAAAAAGCATTTGACAAAATACAGCACCCCATCATGTTCAAAACACTAGAAAAACTGGGATAACAGGAACATATCTCAACATCATAAAAGCTATCTATGCTAAGCCCCAGGCCAATATCATTCTACATGGAAAAAAATTGAAAGCATTCCCTCTAACAACTGGAACAAGACACGGATGCCCTCTTCCACCACTTGTATTTAACATAGTTCTTGAAACACTGGCCAGAGAAATTAGATGAAAGAAATTAAAGGGATACAGATAGGTTAAGAAGAACTCAAATTAGTACTATTTGCCGACAATATGATTCTATACCTAGAAGACCCAAAAAATACCATCAGAAAACTTGTAGAACTAGTAAAAGAATTCAGCAAAGTATCAGGATACAAAATCAACACCCATAAATCAAAGGCATTCCTGTATATCAGTGACAAATCCTCTGAAAGGGAAATGAGAAAAACTACCCCAATTACATAAAAAAAAAAAAAATACTTGGGAATCAAGGAAAGAGGTTAAAGACCTCTACAGTGAAAACTACAGAAGTCTAAAGAAAGAAATGAAAGATCACCTTAGAAGATGGAAAGATCTCCCTTGTTCTTGGATAGACAGAATTAATATTGTCAAAATGACCATACTACCAAAAGCACTATACAGATTTAATGCAATTCCAATCAAAATCCCAATGACATTCCTCATAGAAATATAAAAAGCAGTCATTAAATTCATCTGGAAAATATGAGACCCAGAACAGCTAAAGCAATCCTTAGCAAGAAGAGTAAAGCAGGTGGTATCACTATACCAGACCTTAAACTATACTACAGAGCAAGAATAACAAAAACAGCATGGTATTGGCACCAAAATAGACTTGTAGACCAATGGTACAGAATAATTACAGTTATCTTATATTTGACAAAGGTGCCAAAAACATACATTGCAGAAAAGATAGCCTCTTCAACAAATGGTGCTGGGAAAATTGGAAATCCCTATGCAACAAAATGAAATTAACCCCTATCTCTCACCATGCACAAAACTCAATTCAAAGTGGATCAAGGACCTACGAATAAAACCAGACACACTCTATTAGAAGAAAAAGTAGGCCAAAAATCTCCATCATGTCGGATTAGGCCCCAACTTCCTCAATAAGACTCCTGTAGGGCTGGGATTTTGGCTCAGCGGCAGAGCGCTCACCTCGCATGTGCAAGGTCCTGGGTTCCATCCTGAGCACCACATAAAAATGAATAAATAAATTAAATAAAGTAAAAAAAAAGAAGAAAATTCATGGAGAAGTATTAGAAGGAACATGTGACTAGTTAAAAAAAAGACTCTTGTAGCACAAGAATTATATCAAGAATCAATAAATGGGATGGATTCAAATTAAAAAGGTTCTTCTCAGCAAAAAAAAAAAAAAAATCAGTGAGGTGAATACAGAGCCTACTAATTGGAAACAAATTCTTACCACCCGCACGTCAGATAGAGTACATTAATCTCTAGAATATATAAAGAACTCAAAAATCTTAACACCAAAAAACAAATAACCCAATCAACCAAATGGGTCAAGGAACTGACCAGACACTTCTCAGAAGAGAATATATAATCAATCAGCAAATATATGACAAAAGGTTCAACACCTCTAGCAATTAGAGGAATGCAAATCAAAACTACTCTAAGATTTCATCTCACTCCTGTTAGAATGGCAGCTATTAAGAATACAAACAACAGTAAGTGTTGGTGAGGATGTGGGGAAAAAGGCACACTCATACATTATTGGTGAGACTGCAAATTGGTGCAGCCAGTATGGAAAGCAGTATGGAGATTCCTTAGAAAAGTGGGAACAGAACCACCATTTGACCCAGCTATCCCACTCCCTGATCTATACCCAAAGGATTTAAAAAGAGCACACTACAGGGACACAACCACATCAATGTTTATAGCAGAACAATTCACAATAGCTAAATTGTGGAACCAACCTAGAGGCCCTTCAGTAGATGAATGGATGAAGAAAATGCAGTATGTATACACAATGGAATATTATTCAGCATCTATAAAATCATGGCATTTATAGGTAAATGGATAGAGCTGGAAAATATAATGCTAAGTGAAATTAGCCAATCCCCCCCAAAAAATACCAAATGATTTTTCTGATTTAAGGATACTGATTCATAATATGCTGCAGCAGGTGGGGAATTAAATGAATTCTAGATAGGGCAAAGGGGAAAAGGGGAGGGAGGGGAAGGGAGGGGTCATAAGGGTAGGAAAGACAGTGGAATGTGGTGGTAATCATTACCCTAAGTACAAGTATGAAGACACGAAGGATGTGACTCTATGTACAACCAGCAATATGAAAAATTGTGCTATATATGTGTAATATGAATTGTAATGCATTCTGTTGTCATATATATCAAATTAAAAGTAAAAAAATTAAAACTTGATGAAAAATGTTGAATAGGATTTATCATTAAAACAAATAACTGTCAAGAGGTTTCTACAAAAGTAAAAGGAATGTTGCTAAGAAAAAAAAGTTGGAGCCACATAGGAGCCAAAGACAGGAACAAAGGATCCTCAAAGGGAAGGAACACCAAGATTATGTAGACATCAACATAATACAAAGAAAAAAGTCCTATCTCCCAGGAAATACGGAACATTTAATATGAACCCATAAACCAATAGTTAAAGGATGCTAGAATAGCAGAAAGAAGGCAGGCTTCAGAGATACATGCATAACTCATAATGGGTACGATGAAGAGAAAATAACGCAATCGACCAAACTAGTTAAAATATTTCACTATGTAAAGAAATAAAGAAGGAAAACAGATTCCTAAGATTATGTTCTACTTGCTAAGTCCACCAGCTGATTTTATGAAGATTCAAGAATTTTGGTGACCTTGAATAAAAACAAGAGTGCACCAATCCCTTACAAACCAGCTGAGTTTGTCTTAATTCTTAAAAGAATCTAAAAACCCAACATTTATACTGAAGTGCTTCCTTCAAAAGGAAAGGGAGAGCAGGGCAGGTGAAAACACTTTTTTAAAAAAATGGTGTATTACTTGCCTGTTTCTAAAAGGGGCTAAGAAGAAACTAAACAGTAGACAGTGAATTCCTTAGGGATGGGCACTCTGTCATCGCTATCTCTAACAAAATAATACTCTGGGCTCTGTACATGACAGAGGTAGGATTAATATAACCTAAATGGATGTATATGGATTAATTAACATTCAGCAGTATAAACAAAGGTAAGAGGCAAGCATTGGCTTTTTCTATTCTATGAATAACTGAGTCCCTTGTGGCCATCTCTCTTGGGAGAATCTCAGTTCTTAACACAATACTTTTTTCACTGTAGATGCTCTAAACACTTAACTGACATGTGAATGAATGAACAGAGGAACACAATTGATTCAAATCATAGGATTGGCTCTCTCATCTTGCTTCTTACACACCTCCAAAACATTAGTGCTGTATTTGCAGTCACAGATATTAACTAAGGTACAAAGGCCAGCTTTTCCCAGCTCTCACTTCACAGCTTTAACAATGGTAAATTAGTTTTGGATGCAGCAATCAGAAAATTGTCATTCACCAAGGAAAATCTCCCAATTACAGAGTTTCTTCATGTTCCCTGAATGAAGAATTCATGGAGGCATAGATAACTGACCATTGAGGAAGGGATACTTTGTGTGCTCGCTCTCTTGCTCTCTCTCTCTCTCTCTCTCTCTCTCTCTCTCTCTCTCTCTTATTCAAATGCAGTGTCCAAGTTTGTAGCTTTGTGGTTTGTTTGCACAAGAGCTTTCATGTGCAAGTGTACTGCCTATTTGGAGAATGCACCATGCACCAAGATTCGGAAGACTGCTCAGCATTTAACCAAAGGATTTAAATCCATGGTCACAGGTTTTACTCTCCCCACTTCATTACGCTTGATGGGAAAGGAAAGGCACAGGATGTTGTTCAAGTGGCTGACCTCTGGTTTCATTCCAAATGGCTCTGTGAGTTTGGAATGACCTAATTGGGATTAGGCCATTACCTTTTCAGAGACAACCAAACTGTACTTACATATGGGATGAATGTAGCCTAATACTTAAAATTTATCTGGCTTTTTTTTTTTTTTCAAAGCAGGTAGTACAGCAAAGTGACTTTCAAAGTTCCCTGTCAGTCCTAAGAAAATATAAAACCCCACTTAAATTACACTTGTTAAGCCACCCTGATCCTTATATTCCATGTGTTTATCAGAAGTGTGCTATAGTAACAACCTCCGCTGCGAACAGAGAAGAGTTATCAGTATAGACTACCACCCCAGTGAAGCTACAGCCTCAACCTGCCTGTTATGCAAAAAGAGAGATAATTTCTTTCTTTGAGTACAAATGTGAGGATAAAAACTCCCAAAATGGAGGAACCTGGAGTTAAACTGGAGCTACCCAAGATTAAGGAAAAGTTGATCTCATTGGAGTATATTTCTTCATAATTGCACAATTCCTTGTTAGAACAGAATCCCTGGGTGACTTTTGTTTGAGAATATTATAAAAGCATTTCTCTCAGAAATACACATATAAACAGGAAATGTAAACATTTCAGATGGTTTACAGAGCTCCATGAAGCCTATTCATGAAATTCTAGGGGATACCTGGGCCCTAGGTTAAAGATTCTTGCACCAAATCTTGCTTTTTTTCCCTATACATCCTAGATTGGTCAAACTGGAGAAATGTAATCTGAAAAAAAAAAAAAAATGGAAAACAATAGAAGATTTAGGAAATCCTGAGCCATTTTTGAAGTGTGAAAAGAAACCATTGTACCTTCTTAACATCTGAACCCAACTCCTGATCAAGCTACAGAATTTTCAAGGATAATGAGTACACGATGTATTCTTCCATTCATCAGATACTTACTGAATGCCTCTCAGGTGCCAGGTGACATGGTGATCACTTTGGTTAGACATTAAAGATGTTTTTCTGATCTATAAATAACTCATAAAATATAGACAAATATTGTATTACAATGAAGTATGATAAATGTTAACATGGAGACTAAGGTGAATGTTGTATGGAAGTACAAAGAATCAAGGAATGTAAATGGCTAGATAGTAACAAGAAAATCTCCATACAGAAATAATCCCTGACCTGAGTCATGAACAAATAGGAGCAAGTCTTGGGAAGAAGGAGGCTGGCACAGCATGTGCAATGTATGGAGGTCAGAAAGGGTGTGAGGCTTTCAGAGAACAGCAAGCAGTGGTATGTCCACCATATAGAAAAGGGCGAAAGAGGAGGATGGATGAGTAGACAAGAGCTATTTCTGTAATAACCTTGTAAATTATGCTAAGAAGCTTGGGTTTTGTTGAAGGAAAAGAAAAGCAACAAACAGACTTTAAGATAAAGAGTACCATCCAGTTAGCATTCTATAAAAGTCACTTGAGGGTGCAAAATTAAAGTAATTGCTTGATTGACCAATAGTTCTAAGACTTCATAGAAGAGGTGTCAGTCATTTAACTGAATGATTCCAAGACAAACAGCATTCAGAACATGCAGACACTTGTGTTGCCCAAGACCCTTAGCTTTACATAGATGGGCAGCATTTGACTTTGCTGCAAGTTCTTCCATATCCAATCCATAATGACCATATTTCCAAGATAGAGAGGGATCTTCAAACTACAATGCACCAGCTTTCTATTGTTGATAACAAATCATCACAAAGTTACTGGATCTATGTAATTTTATTTATTTTTTCCAAAAGGTCAGAAGTCTGACGTGGGTCTCATTCAGGCTGAGGCAATGTGTCAACAGAGCTGTGATTCTTTCTGGAGCCTCAAGAGAATAATGTTTTTCCTTGCCTTTTCCTAGAGGATGCCTGAATTCCTTGATACATATCCCCTTTCTTCCATAACATTCTGAGTACAGCTGGGAAAGGGTCTCCACTTTTAATCTAATCATAGTGTGATTAGTTTGGGCTCATCTGGATAATCCAGAATCATCCCCCCATCCCTTGGTCTGTACACTTAATCATATGTGTAATCGAAGTTAATGTTTTCATGGGTTCAGGGATTAGGGTATAGGCATCTTGGGGTGGTAAGCAGGAGAAGCATTATTCTACCACAGAAAGATTTGGTAATTTTGCCCTCCACCCTTTTGGTACTGAGTATTGAACCCAGGGGCACTTTACCACTAAGCAACATCCCTGGTCCTATTTTTTTTTTTTTTTTTTTTTTTGTAATTTTGAGACAGGGTCTCACTAAGTTTCTTAGGGTCTCCCTTAGGTTGCTGAGGCTGGACTTGAATTTGTAATCCTCCTGTCTCAGCCTCCCTAGTTGTTGGGATTACAGGTCTGTGCCACCATGCCTGGCTTCTCCTGTCTTTTATTGTATTATGACCAGTGAAAAACAATTTTATAACAAAATGTAGTATAGTTTTATCTACTTTGGTATATCATTGACTCTACTCACTTAAAGAATTTGACAAGATGCATAAATCCTTAATTTAAAATCATAAGCTGCTTTCAATCCTCAGTTGAAAAATGTGTCAAGGTCTTGAATGTGTTCTCACTATCATCAAGTACTCCACGGAATGAAAAATCAATGAAGAAGTCAATCCTGGCAGATCAAGCCAACAGTGAAACTTAGTATGAAAATCTGGGGCAAGTGGAAGCTGAAGAACAAGGCAAGAACTGATAAAGGACTTTGAAGAATCACAGTTAACAGGATTCCCCTGAGAATAAGACCAGATGTAAAGACAAAAACAATATCAAAGCAAGGGGAAAAATAAAGCACAAATGACCATGTGTTTAAAATTTTAAAAAATATAATCTTATCAACCTTGTCAAGAAGTGTTCCCTACCTATCTCCAATGTCCTTAAGGCAAAGCTAATGTATGTTTATATTTTACAGGCAACGAGACTGTTGTTTGAATGAACACTGAACCAACAAATTATAATGCTTCAGTTTAGTAAATATTTTACTGCCCAGAAAAGAAATTTAGGTTTTAGAAAAAGGACCTGAGATCTCTGTCCTCTCTGGCCTTCAACCATTTTAGAAAGCTATGTACTTTCCAATACAACCTCATCTGCTTCAAAGGACATTACCTTTTCAACATTCACTTTGAGGAGAAAGTAGCCAGGCACACATATTAATCAAATGTTAAGCCTCAGTAACCTGGCTATATTCAATATATGTTCCCAAATCACCCAAAATGTCTGATCATGTTCCAAATTCATCACTAGTTCAACATTATTTTTTTTTACACTTTGCTGTGTTGTCTTGAAATCTAGACTTATGTTTTATGATACCAATTCTAAAATAAATAGAAGCTATTCTGCTTTGAGAAATGAGATGGATGAAGAGTTAGTGAGGTCACCACCATTTGAGGGGTTTTGACATATGGACAATCATGCGCAAGGGTGCTCACATGTTGGACAAAAGTAGAAGCTAAGCTCTTTTCCAAACCTGAGATGCAATGCCATAATAATGATATCATAATGTTTAGAATTTTCTGGATATCATTTCACTGTACTAGAAGGAAATTTATTCTGTAAAAGTTCCTTGAAGGCTCTATTCCATACAAAGTAACCCTGAATGAAGATATACTATCAATTTCTTCAGACAAAGCAGCCAACCAACTCTGGGGTATGATTTGAAATGGAGCAAAAGTTGCCTTTCTCCTTGGTCTGGAGAGTCAGATAAGGAGGGATTTGAAGTGTCCTAGGAAGCTTGCAGTGTTTTGCATCAGCTGAGAGCATTCGGGGAAGACTCTAAGAAGAGGCCATAAGCAAGTGATAATGATGGCTTAGAAACAGGTAAAACAATCTTGGAGGAAAAGTCTGTATAGAGAAATAAGAAGACAAAGTTGGCGGGGGGGGCACTAAAGGCTTTCTACTACCATCCTGTACATGAGACCTTAAAATACATGCAAAATATGGAAGAAACCACATGAAAATTGGCAGAGTCTAGATTCTGACCAACAGGCAATGGCAACTAAAAAATATTTACTGGGTGGAAACAAAGGATCTGACCTGAATTCACCTTGGGCAGTAGTTTGCTATAGCAGATTGAGGAAAGAGAAGATTTTGTGTTCATAAATGATGACTGGAGAAAATAGTGGACATTCCCATTTACTTTGTTGGTTTGGTGTTTGATCATTTCATGTTATGTTCTTCTCAGAAATGGTACTTTTGAAAAAAGCTTCAGTCTTATACTTGTACTAAATGCAAAAGAAAATAAATTGTATGTGCATTTGTACATGAGGTGTAGGCATGCCTGGCTCAGGGGAGCCTTCATGCTCATGAACAGAGGTCTCAGGACTGAGGATTGGTGCCTGGTGGAGGGGAATAAGTAGCAGAGGAGCAAGGGAGCTTCCAGAATCTCATTACTCCAAATTGGTGCATTTACTTTTCAGGTAACATCTTGGCATGGTAGTCATGAGAACTAGAATAAAAGGGTCTGAAATGAAGCAGAACGAAGTGACAATTAGGTCAGAATGCTTAATATACAGAAGAGATGTGTGAAAGGGATTGTTGAAAGGCAACATGTTTTTGCTTTTATACCTAGTACCTACCTGCACCAACAGTCGTGCCCACCAATGGAAGATGACATTAGTAACTGTGTATGCTTCCAGGGATGTGAACTTTCAAGGGTACCATTATCTGCTGGAAAGTGGGTATTTTAGATATATCAATACCCACTATATATATTTTACTCATTCATTCCTGTTAGCAACAATGTTTAAGCATATAACTGAAAAATCAATATATTTACTTACAATTTATAATACCACATACCCATATAAAATATTTAAAAACTAGAAATCCTTAAAGGATGACATAAAATGCAGCAAACTATTTTTAAAAACTAAATTTGAATTGTATATACTTTGTTCACTAGTCTAAGTACAGTATACATATTAACCATTTAATGCTCACACTAGCCCTCAACTAAAATAGGGAAACTGAAGCATAGGGCTTCAGTTTGAATAGTTTGAATGTTTGTGTGCCTCCAATATTCATGTTGAAATGGGATGACCCCATTGTTGTAAGTGGTAGGGCTCTTGGACAAGTGATTCAGTCATAAGAGCTCCATCCTGGTAATTGGGATTAATGTCCTTATGAAATGAGGTTTCAGAGAGCTACCAGGACCTTCTGCCCCTTCCATCATGTGAAGACACAGCATTCATCCCTTTCTTGCCCCTTCTGTCATATGAGGATGCAGCAAGAAGCATCATCTTAGAAGCAGAGTATGCTCTTTTTATGTGTGTGTGTGTGTGATACACTATTTAATATAACCTTATGGGACCTCCATGACTATCATTGACCAAAACATCATTAGGTGGCATTTGACTGCATATATTTATTCTACACAATTTGTAAAATAACAGAAAATAAGAAAAATAATTTACATAAAACCTGGCTATCCAAAAATAATTTACATATGACCTATAAACTCATATTTTATATATTTTCCACACTTTTTCAACTAATTAGAAATTTATAAACAGTACTTGAAGCAGAGTATGCTCTTACCAGACACAAAATCCAGTAGCATCTTGATCCTGAACTTCAGTTTCTGCAAAACTGTGAGAAAAAAAGTCTATTACTCATACATTACCCAGTCCAAAGGTATTTTATTATGGCAGCATGAACTGCTTAAGATAGAAAATTGGTATCAAGAAATGGGGTGCTGCTATTGTAGATATCTAAAAATGTAGATACATCTTCAGAACTCATAGCAAATAGACTCTGGACTATAAACAACTACCCAGTGAGGACTCAGAAGAGGAGAACTATAGTAGAGCCTTGATCTTGTTAAAGATTAAGGGATTATAATCAGAATGTAGATAGAAATTTGAACTGTAAATGTCTTTCTAATAAGATCTAAGAGGAAATGTAGGGATACATTATTAGAAAATGAAAGGAAGTCTAGCCTTGTTATAAAGTGACAAAGAACTTGGTTGAATTGTGCTCAAGTCCTAGTGTGGAAGGCAGAGCTTAAGAGTGATGAATTAGGATAGTTGGCAGAATATATCTCTAAGCAAATCGTTGAGGATATGGCATGGCTTCTCTTGACTGCTTAAACTAAAACGCAAGAAAATAGAAACAAATTACAGATGGTATTTGTAATTGAAAGGGAGGCAGAATTTAAAGATTTGGAAAATTCTTGGTCTGTAAAAAATGAGAAAACACCAAGGATATAGAAAGAAGCTAAATGCAATTCATCAAGACAAAGGGAGAAAACAAACCCAAAGGCATTTCTGAGAGTCTTGGATGCTGTCACTTCCAACTTAGCCCTAGAGTGCCAAAGGCTTTGAGGACAGAATGGTGACAAGAGAAGCTTTCGATACCCATGAAACTCTAGTACTCACTGTAGTGAGCCACCTGAATTCTCTGGCCCTTGCCTTCTGGGATGCTGCTCCTTAACCATTCCAGGTATGACTCCACTGATCCCAAGTATAGTATTTTTATGATGAGATGGCAATAAATCACTGAATCGATCTTCAAGCATCTTTATTCACCTGCTGGTGGGTCAAGGGAAAGGCTGCAAGTCTATACCCTCTGATCCACTCCAGGGATTAGAACAAATCTTTTATACCATAAGTAAAGCATGTCAGTACATTAATCACAGTGGTTGTTGCTATGATTTAAGACCATAAAAAAACATGAGATCTAAAATCATAAGCAAAAGGGAAAGTGGGTCAAAACGACCCTAGTTGAGTACAGTTAAAGAATGGTTACTAATGTCTAGACAATCATTCTCTGACAGGGTACATTGTCCAAGAAAAATGGGAACCAAAAAGAGAACAATTTTACATTGTCTAAGAACAGAAACATTTGCATTTCTAAGCAGGGTGTGCTAAGCAGGATCAGGATGGCAGAAATGGAGTTTTCTCATAGAAGAAGCATTTCTTATATGACATGGAGTCTCAGGGTAAAATGGAGTCTGTTTGGTCATTGACCATGTACCCTGGCCCATAACAGTGTGAGCGGCAGTGGTCATCTCTCCACAAGGCACAGGTATAAACCTTGATGGCATGTGCATGGTGCCATCTCCACCAGATGCAGAGTGCACAAACTATGAGAGCATGGCTGCCTCCAAGTGGATTTACAAAAAGTCCCTAGAGAGCATTGGGGCCCAGGCAGAGAACTACCACAGGGTCAGGGCTATCATGGAGTCCCCATTGGGGCAATATCCCACAGAGTCATAGGGGCTAGACTGCTCCCATGACCACATAACTATAGAACCACCAATGTGCAACTTCAGCCTGGGACAGTCATAGGAAAACGACTCTGAAACATGTGAGCTCTGAGATGTGAGCTGCACTCTGGGTTGCACCCAGCAAATCCATGAGGGCTGCATTTCCCAGGGCCTTTAGGCCCAGTCCCTAACCCAGTGTTTCCAGAAGGTAGGACATGGAGAATATTATTTTAGAGTCATAAAATTTAATATTTATCCTGTTGGGTTTTGGAATTACTTGGAACAAATTATCTCTTTCTCTTTCTTTCTTCTTTCTCTATGTCTTTTTCTTTCTTTCTATTGCTCTTTTTTAAAATAGGAAAGTATGCCCTATGTCCATCCTACCATTATATTTTATAACAGATATGGATGAGACTCAAAGTACAATTCCTCTTGAGACAAATTGCCCCCTCGAGCTGTGAGCCTGAGAAATCCTTCACTTCACAAACCCTCGGTTTGATTTCACAGGCTCACAGCTGGAGGGGAGGGAATTTGCCTCATGATATACTGTCCTTTGGGTCTCACCCGTATCGGATGTAGATGATATTCAGATGAGATTTGGAACTTTGGCCTTGAAGTCAACGTGGAACTAATTAAGACATTGGGGGCTATTGGGATAGAATGAATATATTTTGTATGTGAGCAGAACATGAATTTGAGGGGCCAGGGGCTAAAATGCTATAATTTGAATGTTTGTGTCCCTCTAAAATTTTTGTTGAAATTGAATCTCCAATGTAATAGGATTAAGAGATGGGGCCATTCTCCCTTCCACCAAGTAGGGATGCAGCAAGAGGCACTATCTTTGAAGCAGATAGAGCTCCTCAGATAATAATATAAATTTCTATATTTTTTAATATTTATTGTTAGAAACTACGCAGTTAAAGGTCATTCTGTTACAGCAGCAGATGCAGACTAAGACAATGCAGATAATTAACTCACGTGAGGTCATAGAGCTGATAAGCATCAGTGACTGGATTCAAACCTAGTCATCAGGTTCTAACATGTGAGTCCTAACCTCTGTGCTGCACTCTCCTGCCTCTCTAATTGCTCTTCTGCTATGCTGATCAGGATGGTATTAGCTAATTTTTCGAGGCATGATGTGCACTTTGGGAGAGGTTAATCATTCTTGATAGTGGCTGTAATTCCATATTTCAACCAGTCTTCTTAGTAATCATATCTGATTAGGTTGTCATTGCATTTTACCACTTAATGTAGCTGACCAGGAGCTATTAATGAGTAGGACAAGTGCCAGGATGGCCATTTTCTTTTGCTCCCTGTTGGATGTCCCTTTGGCATTATCATCTAGTCACGTGTTCTTTATAGAAATCTATTTAAGTCACCTGCCTATTTTATTAGGGAAAGTTTAGTTCTACAAGATCATTGTCCCTTTGATATATTTTCCCAGGCAATATATATAGTACATCACAGAAAGCTAAGCTCAAAGCAACTTCTACTCCTACCGAACTTTCTGGGATTCTGCATGTTTTGTCTAGGACATTATCTGCTGATTTTTATATAGGTTCAATGAGGGCACTAGTGAAAATCAATGGCAAAGCTTAGGAATTTCCAGTTAAGATCAACCTAAGATGTTTTACAACAAAAGTAAGTTGTAAAACATTTCCTGTACTACTCTCTCCTGTAGCAGGACATGCATAACCTACTTTAGAGATCATTCCTCTAGTTGAATATTTTGCACATTGGAGCCCTCAGACTATATCAGAATCAAAGGGTTGTTATAAGAATCTGGATTTCTAGGCTTATATCCATATTTACTGAGTAGGAATCTGGGGTAGGATACAGGGAATTTGCATTAAATGAACTTTAATGTAACCCTTACACATCTCAATGTTGATAGCCACTGCTTTCAGGGCTACATGCACCTTAATATAACAATTGCTCCCAAAGTTACAAGAGCTCATCAATGGCATTTAATCAGGGGTGATTAATTTTTTTTTTATCTTTTTCTACACTTTTTATTGGTGTGTTACAGTTGTACATAATGATGGCATTTATTGTTGCATATTCAAACGTGCACACAATATAACAATATAATTTGGCCAATATCACTCCCCAGCACTTTCCCTGCCTCCTACCCCTTGATCAGGGGTGATTAATTTTATGCATCAACTTGAATTGGCTTTAGGGCACCTAGATCAAGCCATATTTCTGGATGCATCTGTGAGAAACTTTCTGGAAAAGTTACTGCTTTAGACAGCTTTCTCACCGCTGTGACCAAAATACCTGACAAGAACAAATTTCAAGGCCAAAACGTAGATCTGGGGGCTCACAGTTTCAGAGGTCTCAGTCCACAGACAGCCAGTTCCATTCCATGATGCTTTAAGTGAAGCAGAATATCATGGAGAGTGTGATGGAGGAAAGCAGCTCAGGACCTCACATCAGGAAGCAGAGAGTGAACTGTGCTCAACAAGGACAAAATATAAACCCCAAAGGCATGCCCTCAGGAACCCACCTCCTGCAGCCACACCCTACCTGCCTATGGTTACCAACCAGTTAATCCATCTCAGGGTATTAACACATTGATTAGGTTAAGATTCTCATAATCTGATCTAAACTTTCTTGTATGGTTTCACACATGAGCTTTTAAGGGATAACTAATATGTGAACCATAACAGTTAGCATATGATTCAGTGTACTCAGTAGATTGCCTTCCCACAATTTGGTTAGACACCACCTAATCCATTTGAGGTCCTAAATAGAACTAAAGGCAAAGAGGGAGGAATTTAGGTCCCCCTTTTATTCTCCCCACCTCATTACATCTCATCTCTTCTTCTCTTGCCCTCAGACTGGGACTTACATCCTTGCTTCCCTGAACTCTCAGTGCTTTGAACTCAGACTAAAAGACACCATCAGCTTTCCCAGGTCTCCAGCTTACATAATGGCAGACCATGCGACTTCTCAGTCTCTACAACTGCATGAATCCCTCATTTTAAAAAATCCCCTTTTGTGTGTGTGTTCTGTTTCTCTGAAGAACCTATTCCAATTGGTTCTGTTTCTCTGGAGAAGTTTGAGTAATATAAATACCAATGCTCTAGCTAATTCTTTAATATCAGGGTAAAGAACCAAATACAGTGACTAATCCTACTACTTCTAGAGGAAAAAAAAACATTTGAATACTATCTTTTGATACTGAAATATATTTTGCTTCTTCAGTATGATTATAAACAAACTAGAAAATAAATGTGTTTTTTCATTATATGTTTAGCTCTTGATTCAGCACTAGACTTCAGTCGGTCATAGCCAGTAAATTGCTTTTATCTGACATGACATTGGGTTAATTTGCACTGGCTAAAATAGTGCATTATAGACAAGATAGCACAGTAACCAACCTGTGATGTGATATCTATATTTTCATAGAAACAATATTTGGAGACATGGCAACTTGGAATAGGTACGTGGCAACACAAATGAGCCATTTTAGTGTATTCTCAAAATTTATAAACATGAAAAGACATTTCAAATATTGTGTATAGGGGCAAAATTATCTCTCACATAGGGATGACCTGCAGAAAGCATGACATTCCCTATCTTGATAAGTCATTCCAAAAAATGAAAACTTAACCACTTTAAAAAGAATATTTTTGTCTTGTGTCTTATGCCCACCAAGTACATGCATTATTGAGTCTAGAAAAGGTTGGAAGCTGTTGGAGGCAGACCTTGGACGTACTAGTGGGAAATCATGAAACTACAATTGAAAACAAGAAAACAAGTTGAGCAGTGATCTGAATCACTCTGGGATAGGATTAGATATCTCCAGTACCACAGCAACTCTCTTGCATGATAAACAAGACCCTGAATTATAAGGGTTTGTTATAGAGCCTCTAGTTATTGCTCATCTTAATGTAAAATAAGAAGATGCTACCTGGTTGACGGAATGAAATATTTTTAATCTTATTCCTAGAATTATCACATGACCTACATATAGTTCCCACTATTTGATGAGGAATCATGCAGAGACACAGGCACACATACTAGCTAAAAATTGCAGGCTTGTGGAGAGTTTAGTCTTCAGGGCAAAGCACCAAGTGTGAAGCAGGTAGGACCATCTATGTGTTTCTGGGTCCCATTATTTCTCTCTTAATAAAATCTTTGGTAAAGAACAACTGGCTTCTTCCTTCAGGAGAGGTCAGGACTTAGCATGCTACATCAAATCTGTTAGACACATTACAGGTTTTATTATTTTGGATTTCTCGGTAGCATTTATTGGTTGATCTTTCATTATTTTAACCTGCTCACCTTCTGTGACAATGTGCTTATCTCTTCATACTTTGATGATTCCTGTTTTGTCTTCTTTATTTTCTTTTCCCTCTATCATCTCCTGAAGAATGGTCTTTCTCATAGTCTTTGTTTTCAGCATATTGTTATCCTCGCCTATGGATAATCTAATCTTCCTACACTTGTAGTTTCAACCACCACCTAGATGTCAGTAATATCCAAGTATTCATCTCTAGGCTAGACTTCTCTTCTAAGCCTCAGAATCATAAATCCAACTCTCTGAGACATGCTGACCTAGATATCCACAGGCACTTTAAATTGAACTAAGCCTAAACTGTGTACATTACCATCTTATCTGCTACCTACAAACCAACATCTGATCTGATACCTATGCTAGAAATCTGGGAAGCATCCTATATTTTTCTTAACTCTTCATCCCCTACCAAGTTCTGCTGTGTTTATCTCCTAAATATGTTTCAAATTTCTATTTTTTCTGCTTGTCAATCTAATCAACACTGCTCTAACTCAGCCCTTTATCTTTAACATGGATGCCAATAATAGCTTCCCAACAGTTATCCCAACCTTTAGTGTAGTTTACAAGATTCTTTAGGGTCTATTGCCTATCAGCCTCCGCATCCCAATCTCCCTTCTGTCCCTGCATCTCAGCATTATTAACCTATTTACAATTCTTCCATGTCTTAGATCATGTTGTTCTCGCTACCTGAAATCCTGACTCCACTCTGCATGACTAGGTTCTACTCTTTAAAAGTTTAGGGTTGTTTCCTACCAGGAGTCACCCCTGAGACAAATCAACTTTCTATTCTTGTCTAAGACCCCATTCACCATAATTCTAAACCATTAAGTGACCATTTCTATTATTATATGAATTACAGTTTATTGAGTTTATCTGTTGTTCTCAAGGGCAAGGATGTTGCCTTATGCATGCTGGTCCTCAAAGTCTAGCAAAGTGATTGACACACAGAAAAAGATGCTGAATAAATGTTTGGTAGCTGGATAGGGGAAAAATCAGGTGGGAGAATCAGAACAGAAATTTTCTTTTCAATTATGTTGAACATTTATGGGTTTTCATCTCAGGCCACAAATTGGAAGAATAAAAGAACACTCAAAGTATTCAATTTGAGATTATTTATATTAACACTACAGAGTGAAGAAAACAAAAATGTCCAGTTTAAAGTTTTAGAAAAGCTCACAGGACACCAGGGACCAGCACAAACTCTCCTTTTCCTTTAGAAAGACTATTCAAAAGAAAAAAATATCTTTTCCTTTTAGATACCATGTGTTTAATTTCTTCCTGCTAGTGAATATTTATGGTTGGGTTATAAAAATCTGGAAACAGAAAATCTAGAAGTGCTTACCCAGCTTTAACTGGCCACTCTGACTTCTATAATTACCATACAACCAATGTTCAAATGGGGCCAAGTATAGAGTTCCTTTCTCCATCTTGCTTTGTCTGCTTCCAAAGAAAAAGTAAAGTCATGGAAGAGGATCCTCTAGTAGTGGCCACTGTTCTTATCATTGCCCAAGGTACCACTACCCAAGGGAGATTCAAAAATATCTCTGAAGATAAAAGTGCATCTCTTTGGATTAATGTTCTCTCTAGTACAATGGCATTGCATGGGAGGACCATATGGAGAAGATCCCTTTCTTAAGGAAAGCTAACCAATTGATCATCAAGAAGGAACTTTAAAACTGTAATAATTTGTGTGTGTATATGTATGTGTGTGTATACATACATATACATACATACATACATAATATATACACACATACTGCATTTGCTTGTGAATACAGGAAGTAAACTGCAACTTAAAGGCCAAAGCAAAATAGAAGGATGAGAAGGAAGATGGAAAATTTTGTTCAACATTAGTAATGTTTTTGTCAAAGAAAGACAACCTGGCCAACCCTTTCACAGCTGGAACAAAGAAGAGCTTGTAACCACCCAGAATTCTGAGCTCAGTATAACTTAGAACGCTGCACAGTTCTAAGCCTCAGCACAGGATAATTTCATGCTTACTTTCAATATGCCAGTACTGCACTGAGGGCTTCTTTGTCACTCCTAGCGGGCAGCTTTCCAGTGCTGCCCATGTGTTTGTATTATGCTCTCTGACAAAGCTACTCTGTGTATCAGCCCAGACATTGATAGAAACCCTGAGGGCTGAATGTGGTATCCAGCCAGGAAAGTAAGACTGGGAAGCTCAGGAAACCAGGTGTGTGTCTGGCAGCGGGGGTCCACAGCCCTCTCCCAATCTCCCCTCCCCAACTTCTGACCAGGACCACCTGTGGGCACTAGATTTTACCAAAACAAATACTTAACAGATCTGACTTTGGGTTTTGAAGCAATTAAAGTAGAGAGCTGGTTGTCACAGTCATTTGAACTTGAGTCCCTTCTGCTGACAAATGTTAGTTGAAGTGATTGGAATTTGAAGGTGGTTATTTTTGCTCATGAGAAGGTGAACTGTTCTTGCAACAAAAACAGTCAATAAACAAGTAATCACCATTAAATTCATATGGATTTCTACTATTCTGAAAAAATAATAATCTCTCCACTGTAGGGCTCTTTGGAAACTGGAAACATCTCTCACTCACCCAGCTCTATAAAGTGTCTGGCTGCATGAATCACATCATCTGTCCCATCTTCCATGTGAAGGAGAAAAGCTGCCTTCTGATTCTCTGCTAGGTGATGCTTCACAGGCAAATAGTCAACACTAAGTAGGCATCTATTGTATCACCTTATCAGCGAGGAACTTAATTTCCCCCCCCCCAAAAAAAATGAATCACAATCTAACCAGAAAGACACTTCCCTTTTTCCTCGGGTTGGGGGCTGACAGAGAAGGCTGGGCATGAAACACCATCATAACATTTTCAGGCATATCTGTTCTGCGCTTAATGGAATTTGAAGAGAGACAGTTCAACCCTATGTCTTATCAGGAGGCTTGAAAGGAATCTTTAATAATTAGAATACTCATGATTTGCCCCCTCCAGAAGTTTCCATTTTAATTTTCACTTGTCTTTTGTGTTAGTCAGAGAAAGAAAAGACAAAGTGACAGACAGATCAGAATAACACTCTTTTTATAAGAAAGCGTCTGTCTGTCACAATAATGGCACCTCCTTAAATATATGTTGACTTGCCCCCAAACACAGTTGATAAAATCTGTTCATATCTGTGTTCAAAACACTTTCCACCAGAAATTACACCAAGTTACTTTAAATTTGTGTCCCTATTCACTTTCTCTTGAAATCAACCACAGATAGTCAGATGTGTCTGCAGAGCTGAATTCATCATTGTGCTACTGCTGCCTAATTTAGGATCTTTAAGACAGAAGGCTGAAATTTTCAAATGAATAATTTTCACAATGATTTAATGATGTATGCAATATTGTCCTCATTTTGATTTTAAATAAATCAAAGTTCCCCATTATTATTTGTTTTAATTTCATCACTACCCATTAAATTCTTACTTGGGTTATACACTTTACTAAAGCTAGTAAACTTGAAGAAACTTCTATTTCTAATATGGGGTTACATGTGAAGAGCCAATAATGGCAGTTGGAACAAAGCCTGGAGTTTCACAGGCAAAAATGAATTTATAATACCTATGATGTCAAGGACAAATGTCTTTACTTACTGCAACCAGTCTTAACCTCTAACTGAGCCTGATATTCCCCAAAATGTTTAGTATATGTCTTGTAGTTCCTGTAGAGCAGCTTCTTCACAATTCCCCATATATCCTGCAGATTTCTAAAATTTGTAAATAATGGAAGCATCTGACTTTTGTTTGCCACTGTATTTCTGAGAAATATTTATTTCTTGTTAATGGCTATAGTTAGTTTTAATTGCTGTATGATATGATATTGTATGAGTATATTAACATCTATCCATTCTACTGTTGGGAAATGTGATTTGTTTCTAGTTTGGGGTCAATATACTAATACTAATATATATAAATATATGTATATATATTTCCATGTATCTTTGGCATATACATGTACATATTTTGTTATAAAAGTTATTAAAATCTAATGTAAATTAATAGACACATACCATCTCAGACAACTCAAAATCTTAGGATATTTTTACTTCATCCACCCTCTTTGGGATTTTATTGTCATATTTTAAATATACTTTAAACTCAATAGTATATTAGCATTTGTTTTATATGGGGTGTGTTTGTTTAGATTTATCCATGTATTTACTCTTTCCAGGAATTCTTATTTCCTCCTTTATTTCCCTGCTTCTACCTGGGATTATTCTCCTTCTACTTGAGAGAAGATTCATCATTATTACTTTCAGCATGTATCTACTGGTGATAAATTCTCTGGTTCTGTTTGTCTGAAATGATATTTACTTTGGCTGATTTTCAAGAATACTTTTGTTGGGTATAGAACTCTAGGTTATAAATGATACCCTCCCATACACACACATTACAGCTGTCAATCATAGTGTTCTGGTTTCCATTTTTTCTTTATATTCTTACTTCTTTGAAGGTAATATTTTTTCTACTAGATACTTTTAAGATCTTCTTTTGTGTTTAGTTTTCAAAAGGTTTACTATTATATTCTTAGCATGTGTGTCTTGTATTTATACTTCTTTAGGTTTGAAGTAGTGCTTAGATCTTGTGGCTTGATGTCTTGTAATGAAAAAAATCTTAGCAATAGTTCTTCAAATATTGTTTTTCACCCTAGCCTTTCTGGACTTCAATGGCTTAAATACAAGGGCATACTTGGGCTTTATACCATATTCTGTATATCTATTATACTTGTTTCCTATATTATTTTTTTCCTGTCTATGTTTTACCTTACTTTTTCTACTTTTAAATTGTGCTTAATCTGCTGTTAAATCTATCTACTAAGCTCTTAAATCTAATTACTATGTTTTTCAATTTTAGGCTTTCCACTTGACACTATTTTAAAATTTTCACTTCTCTGCTTAAAATATCCATTTTGCTCATATCTTAAACACAGTAACCACAGTTATTTGAGTCTAAAAACTGAACATGTGGGTTTCCTCTGTGAAAATTTCTATATACCTTTGACCTCATGGTTCTTGGATTAATTTTTCTACTTTTGCATGCCTAGTTTTGCTTTTGTCTTTGCTTATTTTTTTTTATAAACTAAACACCAACGTCATCTTGAGTCTCTGAATGATTTTATATTTTTCCAATGTGAATTCAGTTTTGCCTATGGCAGGCAGTTAATGTAGGAGCACATCTTCTTCCAATCTGAGATTGAGGTGATTTAAGTGAAGTTTTAGTTTTTTCAAGTCTATTTCCAGTTTGTCCTTATTCCCAGAATGCTGCCTTTAAGGGTCCTGGCCAAAGGTCTCAAGTACTTATGAGAGCTTTCTCCCCTTGGCAAATACTGGATTTCATCATTCCCTTATCCCCATGATATTACCAAAACCTATCAGCTATTACTTTAGAGTTGGCTAAGATCTTGGAATATGAGGCAACGCCAAACATTAATGCTTGCTTCTTTGGACTCTCTTTTCTGGTGTCTGGAAGTCTTTGCTGCTAAGAAGCTTTCTAATGCCTTCAAATTATGGTTTTAAAATCCACTTTTCTAGTGCTGGAAGTGTTGGTTGTATGCAAGCTGTCTGCCAAACCCCAACCAACATGTTTTTAACCAGCAAAAGTTGAGCTCAGTTCTTACCTCCTCCGAGTCTTTTCTATATACTTACTCTGGTCCCTGGGGTGCTCTTCCATCTATGGACTGTAATGACATTTTTAGTTCTACTTTATGTCTTTTAGTACACAGTTCCATTCTCTTATTTTCCTCTAATAGGAGAAATAACAATTATGTTACTATAACAATATGTAGAAGATTATATACATTGTAATGTTGTTATTATTATATATGTAGAATTATAAATTATGTTATGGTTTAGATGTGAAGTGTACCTCCCCTAAAAGCTCATGTGTGAGACAATACAAGAAAGTTTAGAGGTGAAATGATTGGGTTATTAAAATGTTAATCTAATCAGTGCACTAATCCACTGATAGGAATTAACTGGGGGGGGGTAACTATAGGCAGGTAGGGTGTGACTACAGAACAGGTTCACTGGGGGCGTGCCTTTGGAGTATACATTTTGTAAGCTGAGTTTATTCTCCCTCTGCTTCTTGATGGCTGATTTCCTCCACAACACTTCCACCCTTCTGCCATGATATTTAGCCTCACCTCAGGCTAAGAGCAATGGAGTTGACTGTCTATGGACTGAAACCTATGAAAGAGTGAACCCCAAATGAACTTTTCTTTTCCTAATTGTTCTTTTCTGGTCTTTTGGCCACAGTGACAAAAAAGCTAACTAAAACAACTGATATACCAGCACACTTCTAAGTTCCTCAAGATCCTAAGATCTAACATTTATATTGCATTCTATTCCTGTGTGGAAAACTTAGAGATCAAAAATAAGTAGATTATGATTCTGCAATCTGTATACGGGGTAAAAATGGGAGTTCATAACCCATTTGAATCAAAGTGTGAAATATGATATGTCAAGAACTATGTAATGTTTTGAACAACCAACAATAAAAAATTTTAAAAAAAAGTAGAAATAGATTCACCTGTTACTTCTATTCACCAGAAATACGCATAGTGTCCAACCTAGATCCTGCCCATAGTATCTACTCAATACATGATAGTGTCCTAGCTCTTTTCTTTCTTAAGAGAGCAATATCTCTCCCACTACCTCTACTTATTTTTGATATAGAAGCAAAAATCATAGGAGCTATAATTATTTTCACTGTATACCATAAGTACAATGAGAAAGTTCAGAATGTTAAATATTCTCTAGTAGCTCCCCTACCTGGATAGTATACAGCTAGTGCTTCCTTTCCAATCTGATTAGGGAATCATATAATATTAGGTAAACAACAGGGGAGGTAACTTAGCCTATTGTTAAAAGCATAAAATTGGTGTATATCTGGCTATTTCTTTTGGTGTAGTGTCATCTGCAGGTTCATCCATGTTTTTTCAAATGATAAAATTTTCTTTTTAAATACCAAATAATATTTCATTGCATATGTGTATGTGTGTGGGGATATATATATATATATATATATATATATATATATATAATATATATATATATAAATATGTATATATATAGAGAGAGAGACAGAGAGATACATATATATCATTATATTATATATACATATATATATGTGTATATATATACATATGTGTGTGTGTATATATATATATATAAAATCACATTTTCTTTTTCCATTCACCCAATTATGGACACCTAGGTACCTTTTATATCTTAGTTATTATGAATAATGCTACAAAGAGCATACAGTGAAGCTATATTTTTGGCATACTGATTCAATTCCTTTTTTTTATGTACCCAGAAGTGTGATTGCTAGATTATATGATAATTCAATTCTAAGTCAATTAAAAATAAAATTAAAAGGAATTTAAGAATTAAAAAATTCTGCAAGTCTTTGGAGCCAGACACACTTGCCTTCACATTTTAGGTCCACAAATTATTGATTATGCTACTTTGGGCAAATCATCTATCACGTCTAAATCTCCATTTTCTCATCTATAAAATAAGGGAAACAGTACTACCTCATTGAGTTTCAGGGAGGATTAATGAGTTGATTTATGTAAAATGTTTAGAAGAGGATTGTACATTATATACACTCAATTAGTGTTAGATAGCAGAGTAGGAGTATAGTGTTCATGTTTATTCCCTGCTTCTTTTCAATGGGCATTTTCTTGTATAACATAATACCCCACTGATGTTTAATTTCATGTCTTCATTCAATAGCACCTGGATATGGAACAATAAGCCAAAGTATTTTCTATGGATTGCTTGTCTTGTCCTGAATTCACTACAACTTGTCAGGACATGCAAACAAGGTCACATTAAAGGCAAAACCTTGAATTTCTCTGGATCTTTCTCCTGAATGGTTAACAAAGTCATCTACAGCATATTTCTTTTCTGCACCTCCATAGTCTCTCTCATGGGTTCTTATAATCACTCTTGACTCCCAGTGTCAGAATATATAAAGCTCACAGATCTATGACTACTGGTGCCCATCAGAGAACTAATGGCATTTGTGCCAGAAGGGTTGCCTTTCCATGTTCTCAAAGCTGTAAATTGCAAGGTGCTGGAGGAATCAGAATCCAGGGAGTAATCATGAGGCCAGAGCTCTGTGCCAAAATGAGGAATATATTGTCATCTCTGTCTCCATGACACACCTGCTCCACCTAGGCACCAAAGTTAGACTACTTGTGCTATATGCAACCATTTTCTTCAATTTCCTACTGTGTCTTCTTCTCTCCTTGAGAAGGTGCTTATTGACATAGAGCTCCAAGCAAGACTCATGTCTGGTTTAAGTGGAAATATCTACACAGAGATAGCTTGATTTCAGCTATCTAAGAAAATGGAAAAAGTGAGAAGCTAATACATAAGAAAAGGGCAAGAAAGAAAACCTATATGTATATTTGGTACTGGGGATTGAACTCGGGGGCACTCAACCAGTGAGCCACATTCTCAGCCCTTTTTTGTATTTTATTTAGAGACAGGGTCTCACTGAGTTGCTTAGAACCTTGATAAATTGCTGAGGCTAGCTTTGAACTCTTGATCCTCCTGCCTCAGCCTCCCAAGGTGCTAGGATTACAGGTATGCACCACCATGCCAGACAAGAAAACTAATATTTAACAAGTGCCTCCTCTATCCTTAGTTCTCCCGCTCCCGTTACAGTATCCAGAAAGAAACTTCTGAGATATTCAAACAAACAAATAACTCTGTTGTACACAACCCCTAGAGGTCCTGCACAAGATTCACCAGCTGTAGTCCAATCTGGTTTAAGCTTCACTTGGCTCTTGT
This sequence comes from Marmota flaviventris, assembly GCF_047511675.1. Classification (NCBI taxonomy): domain Eukaryota; kingdom Metazoa; phylum Chordata; class Mammalia; order Rodentia; family Sciuridae; genus Marmota; species Marmota flaviventris. Next base: position 92,435,113 of record NC_092508.1, read on the forward strand.
CATTTTGGTTACTGGCTCCCTCTCCCTCTCATCAAGGGTAATTGCCTTCTCCAGTTTCCCCTAGGATCAACCTACCAAATTTCCTTTGTTCATGGTAGAAAAGGAAAAGGGTTCATCAGGATAGTTTCAACAGAAATCTTCACCTGGTGCTAAGTGACGAAATACAGAAATAGCCAGGCAGAGATTGCTGAGCTCTGCCTTTGCTCCAGGTTATGATATTGCTCAAGAGGCTGATGAACTGGAGCACTTTTCTTTCCATAATACTGAAAGATTAGTCTTCCTACAATAGAATGAGAGACTACAAATAAAAATGGTTCAGCTGTAGCACAAAGAGGAGGAAAAAAATCAAATAGATAACATGGGCCATCTTCTACAGTGTGCCCGAGCAATGGACACAGACCCTTGGACTATCTTCAGGGGATTGATGGATGGCAGATCCTGCTGGAGTCCAGATCACAGGTACTACCTTGCTTGCTCACCAAAAGCAGACTCACAGTTAGGGACAGTTTGGGGAGAATGTTTGCAGAGATCCCTTATGAAGTCAGAGAACCTGACAAAAAGAAAAAAAAATGAACCTTTTTCTTTTTCCTTTCTCTAGGCTGAGTTTCCTTTTATTTGATTCTCTCACTGGACCTGGCCCTCAGGATTGCAATAACAAAATGTTTTAGACCCATCGTCATGTAAGGACAAACTACTTTCAAAACATTTTCATACTTTAGGGCATCACTGTTAGCTAAGATAAAACCTGAGAAATATAAGTTTCTTAAAAAAAAAAAAACAGAAAAAGAAAAAAAGTGTTTCATTGGACTTAAATAAAACTTCTCTTTTCATATTTTTTATTCATTATTTTTACATTCATGAACATTAAACATTTCATCAAAGTTGATGCTTGTTAGTGAAGTGATTTTTCTGCAATAATTTTTTTCTGTCTTACAAATTGGTTCGTTAACTTTTCCTGTAGCAAGGACATTAGTGAAGTCAAGATTATTAACCAGGGACCAGGGGCTACTGAAGGCCACTTGAATTTATTTGCATCAGTGGAATCATAGAAGAGTTTTGTTTGGGCTTAAGCTGTGAAGGCACATTTGGAAGCTGCCACAGTCCATTGGAATCACTAGGAAGCCATTCAGTATTTTCACTGCATATGACTTTGTATCTAGTCCAAAGTAGAGATGATATGATTAGTTTTATGACACTGTACCAAATACTACAATGTTATTTTAAGTAAATGTATTGGGTACTTTGGCATAAGAAGTCATCTAAACATTTATATATATTTTCATATATAGCACCATATTTGACACACAGTTCTTGGAAGGAGTAATTTTAACTGTACCTCCTCCCCACAGGCTTATATGTGCATAGACTATCTCTGCATGAGAAACATGAGGATGTATAAGAAATAGAAGAAGCTAGATTTTTAACCATAGGCTCTTTGGAAGTTTTTGAAACTTATCTTATGTGCATGTGATTATCCATTAAAAATAAATTAATAGAATTTAACATAAAAATTTTAAAATCAGATAATGCCAGCTGGCTTAAGAGTATAGCAACATTCTTATATTTTTTACTATGAAGATGAAGGATCAAAGTCTGGAGGTGAGTGAGGGATTGAGTAGAGGGTACATTCAAGGTGGAGGTGCACTGCAGGGAATTACACTGAACACTGATCGAGATGGTATAGAAGCCATTCATTCAACAGAATGCTGACTGCACCAAGCATCTGACTCAACAGCAATAGGTGAAGCATGATGAATGGCTTAGAAAAGGTCATAGACAAGTGGAGGATTCAGAAGCTCAAATGTCGAGGAAAAAAAAATGCAACCTGATAAGTGGTAAGAGAGGCAGAAATATGGGGTGATACATTCTCATTTGAGTAGCTAAACCCACTATGTGTTTATTTGCTGCAAACAAATTCATCTTTCTACCCTTAGAACACCAAACAAAGGCATTTTCCCCGCAAAATGTTTCACCCATTAGCATCCCCAAACACTAAATTTCCACAACTGCATGAGCTCTGCAGATGGTCTCAGGTCCCTCTCCCTGAGAACACCTAAGAAAGCATAGATTTCAAATTCAAATGGCTATAGTTTAAATTCTAATTCTACTTCTTTCTTGACGGGCAACATTGGGTGACCTGCCTATGTCTAGGAGGCGTCAGTTTTCTAATCTGAAAAACAGGAATAAAAGTGCCTGTATTGCAGTTTGCTATAGGATTGTGTGGATAGAGGTGGGAATGAAGGTGGGAGAATGTATGTCTTGTTACTGTGCTAGCACATGGAAGGAGCCCAATGAATGGTTGTCATGACCTCGTTATTATTGACAAAAACAGCCATGGAGGATGATAAATATTTGAGAGGGCTCCTCAATTTATCACTAAGGGAAAAGATAAGCTCATAAAGAATAAGAGTAAACCAGAACAAATAGCTAAATATCTGCTATACTTATGAGCATAAATGTGCCTTCTCTTGTTTTATGGAGCCTGTGATTATCTCTGTCAGCTAGGATATTCAGATAAATGCAGTATATTAAAGAACAGGTCTATTCTATGGAAATCAATCAATAAAATGTAGAATCTAGAAATGACAGAGCCTGACAATTGTTTTATTTGATCTGTTTATCTGTCTCTATGCCATCTGTCACAGTAGTACCTGAAGGTGGACTCCAGGGGATTTACCTCACTATAGGGGGATCAAGTTTGGAGGTGGAAAGAGGACCAAGGCTCACCTCGGGTACCAAGGGGGCAGCACAGTGGAGGTGTCTGGATGGTGCAGGGCTAGACACATGCTGCTCCTTCCCCCTGTCCCAGACACCACAGCAAGTTTAGGACAATGGATAAAGCCTAAAACAGGAACAGACCATCCACTGTATTTTGGACCTTTCTTATTAAGAAAAGTGTCAGAACAAAATAATTATTAGGAATAAGGGGCTCAGCAGGAGTTCTTTTCAGTTGGCTGAAAGAAGTTAAGATGGGAATCACACTTGTATGGAGGGCAGAACAGGCAAATGCTTGATCATCAGGACACAGTTGGGGGCACAGGAGGCTAAAGGTGTAACCAGCTGCCACGGAAGTTGGTCAATAGAGAGTTGCCGCAGATGGTTAAGGACAGTAGGATTGATCAGCATCCCACAAGAAGACAGCGCTCATCTTACGGGAACCTGGCCTGTCATGGAGAAGGAACAGGACAGGGTCTGGTTTTGCATGTCATCCAGGAGCAGCCATTAGGGATGGGAAAGAAAGATTTGGAGATACCGGAACTAGAGTCAGTAAAATAAAATCATTAACCATGGTCTACAAGATTCTACATGGCATGGCCCTGCCTCTGTCTCTAACCTCATCTCAAGCCAATTGTCCTTTTGCTCAGTTACCACCAATCACATGTTGCTTCCTGATTGGACTAAGCTCATTCCCAGCCTGGGGCCTTGACTTTGTTGTTGTTTACTCTTCCTCTAATGGAGACTGGTTCTCTCCGCATGCAGAATTTAAGACTCAGCTAGCTCTGGGTCACCTACTTAGAAGTTCCCAGGGTCACCCCATTTACTGGAGTCTAATGCCTTTATTGGGTTTGTTTAAAGTCAGACAGTACATTTTGGGTGATGGGCCTATCCTGTGAGCTCTATTGTTTGTCCTGGCTAGGAGTTAGGCTGCATTTATTATTTTCTGTGGATATGGATAAAGAGACTAAAATTTTCTGCAGTGGTCTGGTCTTTGTCTTCTGTGTTATCTTTGGAATTCCCTAGAGAGTGCTCCTTAAGTACAGCCTGAACTTTACAGGTCTTTTAGTTATAATCCCCACATAATACAGCAGGGGATGTGGCATTAATGTGTGAAGAAAGAGGAAGTATTCTATGATCCATGCTTAGGTCTCCATCTTTTAGTGGGTCTGTGCCCCTGGGCTAAAACCTTCACATGAGCTTCTCAGTTTTTGTCCTCCTGAGGTAAGACAGGAAGCCTAGAGAAGGTCGGTGTTGCACATTTCGCCAATCCCATGTTGGTGAGACACTAGTAAAACAATTTTCCTTTGGTTAAGAGAACAGAATGTTCTGGGTGCACCTCACAATGATTACTTTTCCCATCTCCCTGCAGGGAACACTTGGGGATATTTCTCCAATTTTCACCCCGAGAATCTGAGCCCCACTCACTCTATCACATTACCCTGTTTCATTTCCCCCATCTTCTAGAATCATCTTATATTTGTCTGTATGTAAAATTTGTCCTCCATCTGAATATAAACTTTAAGAGGACAAAACCTTGTCTTTTTTGTTCACCACCAAATCCTCAGTACCTAGAATAGTACTTGCCACATAAGTACTTGGATATGGACAGAATGCCATCTAAATGCCACACTTAAGACTACGAAACTTCTAAAACAGAACATTGTAGAAATTCCTTGTGATCTTGTGTTAGACAGTTTGCTTAGATCTAAGTGCCTCAGGTTGATTCCAGGATCGAGACACTACTTTGATCTTCACTGGACCTAAGAAATGATCTTTTGCTTTCTCTATCAACAATGATGCTCCTTAGCTTGCCTTCTGATCAAAATCTGGCCTGTAGCCTCCACTTCCTCAGTAAGTTTACAAAACACATAAATGCAGATACATATGCTCATTCAGAGACACACACACACACACACACACACACACACACACACACACAGCCTCTCCTGCCCTGCAGGAATCCATCTCTATTTAGAAACCTTCAAAGTCAGTCTTTTCTCAGGTCTCATCTCCTACATGAGACCTCTCAGGTCTTTTATCATGTCTAACCACTTTACACAGGGATCAGCAGCACTCTTCTTCAACCTCAAAAACATACTCAGAAAAACAGAAGAGTCCGACTGTCTCAAAGTGAAGTCATCATTAATTTAGCACTTTCTGCTTGTATTTATTTGCAGCCTCACGTGTAAGACAAATAATGCTTTAAGTATGTTAGATCATGCAGCTGGGAGCATAAGAGAGTTATTATCCGTAATAATGAATATTCCTGCATTTTTATAGAACAATTATTGATTGTCTGGAAAAGTTTAGAGCTCAAGGTAAGTCTACCATTAAATAGCCAGTTAAAAACTCCAAAAGATTCATCATTGCTCTTTAAATATATATTATGTAAGAAATGGGGTTGCATTTTCTATGTTACAAATGAAAGGCCTAAAGATGGTAGATTCTCAATAAGCCTACACTGCGATTAAAAAGAAAATGAATATTGCAGAAGAAAATATTAGCTAAGATGAAATAAGAAAAGGGCAAACTGGTTTAAAAATTTAGTAATGCTTTAGCAATTCAAACTTCTAGTACCTTATTAATATTTAGTTATCAGATAAAACTAGGTTTTTGAAACCTCTATAATTTGAACAGTGATTTTATATACATAATCATTCCATCGTCCTCATGCCTCTACCTGGCTGCTCAGTTCTGGGTCTTCTCTGGGCCTGAGCTTTATTCTTAACTTATCCTCACTCTGCCAGAGACAGTTGCTCACCCATGGGCCATGAACCACCTTCCATGAGCCCAGCCCTAACAGCAGCACAACCCAGACTTCCTATCCTGCTTTCCTCTGGCCCAGCCAAACAGAGCTGCTGACCACTCCTGCCTTCCCCCAAGACACCAAAAATGTCCCTGCTTGGCATCTGGAGTGTCTATCTAGCTTCTTCCATGGTTATTCAAAGAACTGAAAAGTGGAACTCAAATCCCACTTTCTCTAAGACCCAGGATACACAAAGTCTGAAGACACTTTTTGTTGTCACAACTGAGAAGTTGGCTATGGATAGTAACATCTAGTACAGAGAGTCGGGGATGTTGCTAAACAGCCTACAATGCATAAGACAAATCCTCCCCATCCAAGAATTATCCAGCCTGAAAGGTCAATACTGACACATTGAGAAACCCAGGCCAAGAGGGAAGAAAATGTTAACACCCCTTCCCTGAGGCAGCTCCAACCACCCCTGTTGTTAGTATTATAGATATTAGAGGACCATTGCTTTCTTCCTCCTGCAGATGATGTCACCCTTCAGTTTGGGGTATCCAAGATAAGGGGAGACATTAAAATCATGGCTGGCACCTGTGTAGCCCTGAGAATGTGGTCTGGCCACATCTATTTGGGGACCGCTCCGGGGACTTCAGGACCATGCCTGAATCTGATACCCCCCAACGGTTTCTATAAGAACATATGACCTTGCAATCCAAAGCTGTCCCCTGTCATTGCTGTTATACCCAATTCCTCCTTTGCCTTCTCCATTGCCCTCTTCTTATCTCCATTTTGTATCTACCAGCCTGCTCAAAACTCTCTCAGGCCCTTCCTTCTGCCTTTGGTCTTCCTCTCGCATCCTTCCCAGAATGTATCAGCTCACATCCTCTGCTCCTTTCATGGTCAGTTTTAGACTTCACCTTGCTTAAGAAGGAATAAGAAAAGGACCTTCCTCACTCCCCAGCTATCTCAAACGCTTTCCTTTGCCACCACCCCTATAATAATTACCTCATCTATGCGATGGTGGGGCTTGGGGCTGGGTTTGGAGCCTATACCTGTGACCATTCAGTGCTGGAACCAGGTATATTGGAAGAATTCCTTGAAAATGCCTCTCTCATATAAGGCCTCAGTTTTGCTTTAAAATCTCTATTCCACTCATGATTCTACCTCTGCAGTTCAAATCACAGCTGAAAGGTTACCACCATCAAAGAAATTAATGGACTATAACATAGGATAAGCCCAAAGAATATATTGTATGATGAAATGTTCATTAAACACATTCTGAGTCAAAGGAACCCTCTAACCTTGAGGGGTCATGGAAAAACAATGCTGTTGACTTGGTGATGTTAGGGGAGAATCTACCATGTCGGTGATAGGATTTTATATCAAAAAATAAACTAGGACTTCAAGATCCCAAAGAACAGAGCCTTAAATAATGTGTGGAGATGGTAACTTAAAAGATATCTGGAGCCTATGCAAACCCAGAGTCAGAAATTATATATCGCTTTCCTTTCCTCATAAAACATACTCCACAATAGAATATTTCACCTTTCATCTAAAAACATCTCTCTTCTCCTCGCCTTTGCCTCATAAATAACAGTACTGAAGGAGAAAAATTAAGTTGGTACCAGCATTGTCTGAGATGTGTTTCAGAGGACAATTACTTTCTATAGCAGTTTTCAGATCAAAATGGTATCATGCTTTCTCATGAATTAGGTCAAGGAGACTTGTGTCACAACTCGAATAATGTTGTAAGACAAAGTGCTGTTCCCTGCCACACACAGCTCTACAGATCATTTCAGAACTTCTGAAATACCAGGAACAGATAAAACCTTAGCACACCAAGGATAGGAGCTGCTCAGATAACAAGGAGTGGGGGTGGAGGAGGTATATCTATATTTTCGACATGACTCTCAAAATCATGTTAGGTCTTACCAGGTGTTTCCCTCACCTCACAGCCTTCCAGGAACTGGCTGGAGGTAGACAGTTAACCCACAGGTGTATGACAGAGAGGGAGAGCAGAGTGGAAAAGCCTTCACCTGCGAAGATGAGACATGCTTCAAGGAAGGGAATTTGATGAAATTAAATGCAACATTTATTGACCAAATGCCTTCTAAATGGAAGACACAGGATACAGTTAAAGGTTTCACTATAACACCAGGGAGAGAGACAAGCAAGATAATCAGTCTAATAAGCTGTAAGCCAAGTGAGCACAGAGCAGGAGATTCTCTGGCGAGGGGACATGGTTGTGATGGTGCACTAAGATTATCCTGAGCTAAGGTTTTGAAGACTGAACAGCAGTTCTCTGGCTAAACAAGGTAGGAGTGATAATCTAGGAAGACAGAATACTTATTCGCTCACATGACAAAATATATTTGTAGGAGCAATTATAGGAGAATCTAGGCTACGATTTTTAAATACCTACAGGTATGAGCCCAGGGCTCCTCAGAGTCCAGTTGCCCAGAGAAGGATCAGCAAGGAAAAAGCTTTGTGTCTGTGCCTGGAGGAAGCCCACATAGAGAGGAGATGGCACATGTGCTAAAGCTGGACCTGATGGCACAGTATAAGCTCTGTGAACAAAGAGTGCTGCCAAAGTCAGAGGCAGGAACCATGTATATGAATTTATCTTGAAGTATGATGAATAAACATTATGAATGACATGAAATAGTGATACCAAATATACAAGACAAATCAATGCAAAATGCAATACCCCTTAGGCACAGAAAAACTTAGTGTATTCTGGAAGTGCAAGTTAGTAGGGGTTGGGGTTGTGGCTCAATGGTAGAGCACTTGCCTAGCATGTGTGAGGCCCTGGGTTTGATTCTCAGCACCACATATACATAAATAAAATAAAGAACCATTGACAACTAAAAACGATGGGGGTGGAAGGTACTAGTAGAAAATGAGATGTTTAGCAGGAGATGGCAGATGCCCCGTGAACGTGGAAATGCCTAGCAAGTGCCTAGCAGAAAAGAGTGGAAGCAGGACCAACGTGCAGTGCCCAGAGGATTCTGGAAGAAGAGCAGAGGCACTCTAGGGCAAGCAAACATGCTTGTCAAATCACTATGTCTCCCAAAGTATAAGACCTTCCAGGGCTCTACAGATTCTTCCTGAAAGATTGTGGATGTGATCAAGTGACATTATTTAATGTTATTAATGGAATTCTGTTGCTATCCACAGGTTCAATTGGCATTTATGTTTTAAAGAATAAAATCGAGAAATATGACATTGGCTTTGCTCTTGGGTGGCAAGAAAACTAATATCTGGGGCTGGAAATATGGCAGTTCATGTTATTTAGAACAAAACACCTGGTTACATTTTTCATGTGGTGAATTGAGGAGCAGACATTACTACTTGGTCTACAGTTCTAAGAAGAGGTTAAACAGTTAGTGATCTGTTGGATTAGTTAAACAATTGGCTGACTTGCAAAACAATGATACAGATACACAACTGAATACTATTTGGCCATAAAAAAATATACTGACACTTGCAACAACATCAATGGAACTGGAGGTCATTGTGTCAAGTGAAATCAGTAGACAGAGAAAGATAAGCACTACACTACTCATTCATATGTGGAATAAAAAAAAGTTCATCTCTTTGAAGATGAGAATAGAATAGTTGGAATAGTGGTTACCAGAGACTGGGTACAGCAGAGAAAGTGAAGGGAGGGGAAATGTTGTTTAGCAGGTACTAAATTATAGTTAGATAAGAGCAAGGAGTTCTGGTGTGCTATTGCACCATAGAATGAGTATAGACAATAATAATGTGATGTATACTTTTTAAAAGTTAGAAGAACGGATTTTGTGTTTTCACCATAAAGAAATGATAAATGGGGGCTGGGGATGTGGCTCAAGTGGTAACGCGCTCGCCTGGCATGCGCGGGGCGCTGGGTTCGATCCTCAGAACCACATACAAATAAAATAAAAATGTTGTGTCCACCAAAAACTAAAAAATAAATATCAAAAAAATTCTCTCTCTCTCTTTAAAAAAAAGAAATGATAAATGTTTGAAAAGATAGATATGTTTACCCTGATTTGAACATTACACAATGTATACATGTATCGAAACATCACGTGGTACCCCATATGTATAATTTATAGGTATCACTTTTAAATTTTTATTTTAAATAGAAAAAATAATCATCTAATTTGCAAACAGAAATGAGATAAGAAAGGTAGAGAAACAATACAACATGCTTTGGATAGTTAAAAAACTGCTTCAAGACCCCAAATACTACGGGAAGAGAATTTAAAAACTAAAGAGTTCTAAATGAGAAACATTTAAGTCTTCGTTCAGATGATTAAAGGGGTTCAATATAAAGATCACATTAAGTTTATAACCATTCCATCCATAGTTTCAGAGAGCAGTAAGGTGGCCTTAATTAAGTTGAAATAAGAAAGGAGCATGAGAAGATGCAATGAAACAAATCGGCTTCAAGTGTTATGTCTGGTAATTCTTGAACAGGCTTATAGGTACCTGGAATATAATATATTGCTTATAAGTAAATATATCGGAAGACTATCAAGCTTTGAAGAAACTTCATTAATAAATGAAAGACTTTGAGTACTCCAATAATACAATAACCCCTGGATTCTCTAGTTTTCATGAGCAAGAAGAGGTGTATGAAAGCTCTTCAGTCCCTAAGGAGGGCATGCTCCCCAACACCTTCAGCTGTGGACATAGAAGACGTGCAAAAGGAGAAAGAGGGGCAAAAACTCCCAAAGGATAAATCCAGGGGTCAAGGAAACCAATGGGCAAGAAAGCTGTCTCTAGAAAGAACTATCATGACTTAAGCAAGAAAATTTACACACTGTCAAATTAGGGGGGCTTCAAAAATACTTGCAGTTCCATGACAGCTGTGTCTGGCATCCTTCCTTTTTCCAAATGGGAATCTGTCCTGAGGTTACTCTGCCTCTGCTCTACCACTAGACATTGAATGTGGAAAGCATAAATCGTCCTTTTAGTCCGTAATCCAAACCTGGTGAGGAAGACCACACGTCACTCAAAAATCATAGGTTTTTTTAGTTGGATACAATGAATAAACTGGCTTGGGGTTGGCCCTGTGGGAGAGGGAATGAACTGTTATATGTGGGAACACAGAGGCATGTGGATAGTTAGTGACCAGAGGGGCAGATGGAGGTAGGGACGTCTTTCTGATTGTTATAGGTTTACAAGTGGAGTTTAAGCTAGGAAGAAGCTTTCCAGCCTAGGCTACACTGCCCTGTTGCTTTGCCAAAGGATCACATGACTAGTTCTGGCCACGGAATGAGAGCAAAAATGAAGCGTGTCCCTTCCAGTCTGTGGTAGTTAGTATTTTGTGAGGCTTCCTTCCCAAAATCTTTTCCTTTACAGGCCACCTACTAGCAGCACCTCAAGTCTGCTGTCGAGTCCCAGAGTATCCACTTCAAAGAGAGTCACCTAGAAAAGGTACTCAGGAAGAGCTACACCAGACTTTGAGTAAAAGAGAAATTTTGTCACCTCAATTCACTGTGATTTCATTGGTGTCCTTACAGCAGCTGATGTTAATTAGCCTGCCTGACAGAACTGGGATAGGCCAAGTGCATGGAAGGAAGAAACGTCACATTCTGGTGAAGAAACTAAAATAATGTAATACTATTAAAACAGAAGATGAGCTGGGAGAAGTAGAAAGTGAGGCTGTGAGGTAGGCAAAAAAAAAAAAAGGTGTTTCTCAAGGTGTGGTTCATAAATAACCTAAATAAAAATCACTTGGGAGTCTAATTAATAATATAGAGCTACAGGGGCTCCATACAAGGCTTCTAGAACCAACAGAATCTCTTAAGAGGATCCAAAGATACGCTTTAAATAATAACTCAAATGATTCAAATATGCACAACAGGTTGAAAGAGACCTGGCTGGATAGTGGAGGACTTTGTGTACCATTTTAGGAATCCTTTATTTCATTTTACCACACAGGCAATTGGGAATAGGTGAAAAGTTGTACTTCAGTATGATCATATCTCAGTAGGGTGGATGCTCCTTGGGGTCAAGGACTGTTTTGATCACCACTGCATCCTTAATGCCTTTGAAACAACTTGGATTTCTGTAGGTACTCAATAAATAGTAGGTACTGAACAGACGTATAAAATTTAAGTTTTAAAATGAGAATTGCCAAGGAAGTAGAGATAACAAAATGGAGGGGAAGATAATGATTGCTTAGTGGCCTGCTAGGAGGCTATTAAAACTGTTCAGGTGTGAGACGATGTATTTTTAAGCTAAGGCAGTGGCAGAGTAGAAAAGGGAGCGTGATTTTGAAATACATGTAGAAGGATAAATTGGTGTGACCAAGTGAATTATTCAGGTAGGTGGGTGGTGGAAAGAAAGAATCGAAGACTCTAATATTTTTTTCTTATCTTACAAAATTGATAATGGTGTTATTCACAAAGATTGGCCACTCAAACCAGTTTTCAGAAGAAAATGATAAGTTCTGTTTTGTATATGTTGAGCTTGAAATTTTTATAAAGCATTCAGATATCTGGTACACAGTTGATTATATATTTTAAAACTTATGAAAAAGAACTGAGCTGTAGACATAGATTTGGGATTCTGCTATTCATCCATTTGTTGTTTCATCCATGAAATAAACATTTATTGCATGTTCCCCTTATTAAATACCATACTAGGGGGTTAGACTTATGAAGATGCCTTCAAATGTCTCAGAGTTCCATAAGAGGACTAAAATGTAATAGGCACTCTGAAAATGATATGCCCAGGGAGGTCTGAGAGGGCACACAACCCAACTGGGAGGTGGAAGAAAGGGTCATGGTGGAGACCGTAAGAGAAAATGCATTCTGAGCGGAATCATCAACGTGGACAGAAGTTAGTTGCAACAGATTCAGGGAGGAAGAAGACAGATTGCAATGGATTGAGAAGTGAATGGGAGATCAGGAAGTCAGGACAATGGGTTTAAGACAACAATTTCATAAAATGTTGATGAGAAGGAAAAAAGAGAAATAGGTCAATAGCAAGAAGGGGGCATCATAGAGGTCCAAAAATTCTATTTAGAAAAGGAGAGAGTTGGGCGTGTTTTCTTGAAGAAGGGCAGGAAAAGTTGAAGTTAGGAAGGAGAAAATTGAAGCAAAATTACAGAGGAGACAGGTAGTAAGTTCACTGGATAGAAAGAGCTGTTGACAGGAGGTGAAAGAATTCTTCTACTGTTCGGGTGGCAAGGAAATATACAGGTAAAAATTATATCTGTAGTGGGGAGGGAGGGGTTGGCAAGAGGAAGAGTATTGTGCATGAGTAGCAAGCACTATTAGGTCTATTTTGTTGTTGTAGTTTTGTTTTGGGATGTTTGTCTGGTTTTTTGTACCAGGGATTAAAGCCAGGGGTGCTTAACCCCTGAGCCACATCCCCAGCCCATTTTATTTTATTTTATTTTTGTTTTGCTTCATTTTGAGAAGGTTCTTGCTAAGATGCTGAGTCTTGCTTTGAATTTGTGATCCTCGTACCTCAGCCTCCTAAGCTGCTGGGATTACAGGCATGCACTACCACACTCAGCTTTTGTTAGGGTTTTGGAGGTGAAGGATTGTACAAATCAGCATGGATTTGTGTTTAAAAGGGAAAAGGGAAGAGAGAAAGAGAGCTGTAACTTTTAAGTGAAGCTTAACAAAAACAACATGCCAGAAAATATACCTATGCCCAGGGATAATATTCTTTTTTTAGAAAGATATGTTTGCTCCCAAATTGTGAGAACTCCACAGTATCCTGGTAGTTATCTATTTTGACAAACCTGTGCCTAGCACAATGCTTGACCCATGAGAGGCACTCAGAAATAATGATTGCTGTATGATTCTGGAGCCTGATCAGTACCTTTAGAACATCTTTATTCCTGACAGTCATAAATTTTGATTATAATGAAACCAATATACTAATTAGTCCTAATTACTAATAATTAAAAGTAATAGCCAATCATATCACTAAAATAGCTTCTCTAATTTTGTGCTAGACCAACAAGAGATGACAAATGTTAAATTCAGTACACTTGCACATGATTCAACGCAATCAGGGAGAAAAATAGGCCAGAATTCATGACACCACTTCTCATTGCTCAGTGCTTTGTAGGCCTCTTTATATTCAGACAAGATCTTTTGGATTTAGAGTAAGATTTAAATAATCTCCTAAAACAACATATGCTCAACTCATAACTGTTACCAAACATATGTTCAGAATGGGATAAGCCAGTAGCTATGATTTACGCAAGAAAAGAAGTCTGCATGCATATCTATCCTTTCCCATTCTCAGACTCCCTGTGAATCCAATATGAAAATACTCTTAAAATTTTATCATTTTATTTTTATATTTGGAAGCTTGAAAAATGAAATAGAAATTCAATCAGATCAATGATTTTTATTATTACCACCATACCTACCACAGCCACCAGCATCGTCACCATCGTCTTTAGCAGAAGCATCTTCAAAAAGAATGAAGGTTATACCAGGGATTCATACAGTCCATGTACGTGGAAAGATCTCAAGGTCAAGTGACCCAAAAGGAGGAAGAAAGAATGGTGCTTGTGGCTAGATGCTAGGTGCTTGTGGCCAGTGCTCTGGTTACTCAATAATCAGTTGTTCATTTTTTTTTTATAGTTTGTCATTTCTAGAATATTGTGAAAATGGAACCAATACAGTTTGTGACTACTCTGAATTAGCTTTATTCACTCAATATAATTTGCTTGAGATTTATCTAAATTGTTGTATATATCAATACTTTGTTCATAGCCATGTTGCCAGAACTCATTCATAACCCCCACCAAACATGAGGATCACATGGAAAACTTCAAACATACAATTGTATAGATCCTATTCCAAATCAATTGTATCAAAATCTGAAAAATAAGGTGTTTTGGGAGAACTGAACACCAGCACTTTTCAAATCTTAGGATTTTTTTTATTACTACTAAGTCTTAACATTGAGCCAATTATATATTCACATGGAGTTGTATGAAAAAATAGAGATCCCATGTGTTAGTTACCCAGTTTCCTTGTATGGCAATACCTTGCAGAACTATAGTACAATTTCACAATAGAACTCTAACACTGATGATGTGAAGATACACAACAGTCATCATCATGAGGAACCCTCATGTCACTCTCTGCTCTGGGAATATCTGCTTCTCTCCCACCTCTTAAGTAAGCTCTGGTTACCCAATAATCAGTTGTTCATTTTTATAGTTTGTCATTTCTAGAATGTTGTGAAAATGGAACCAATACAGTTTGTGACTACTTTGGATTAACTTTATTCACTCAATATAATTTGATTGAGATTTATCTAAATTGTTGTATACATCAATACTTTGTTCCTATATATTGCTTAGTAGTATTCCATAGTTTGTGTAACAGTTTGCCTCTTGAAGGACATCTGCATTGTTTCATGTTTTATGCTATTATGATATTTATCTATACTTTTTTGAGTAAAAATAAATTTTCATCTCTGAGATAAATTTTCAAAAGTATATTTTTTTTTTGGTCGTATGGTAGTTGTATGTTTATTTTTACGTGAAATTGCCAAATGGTTTTCTAAAGTGGCCATACTGTTTTACATTCCCACTAGTAATTTACGAGTTCTTGCCTTATTTCTTTTTGAATGGCTAACTTAGTGACTATCTGCTATTGAAGTAGATACCTGCATGACTACATCCAGTTTCTCTCCATCTTCCCTCTTGACTGCTGGATGGTCTTCTATGTTTTTTTCAAATACCCCCTGTTCTGTGTTCCTAGTCCTTTGGGATCTTATATCTTTAAAATAAAGGACAGTCTGGCTCACAGGAATTTGGAAGTCTTAATTATTTGGAGAAAAGGAATTATAGGGAAAGTATCTGTTCATCTGAGGTAAGCTGACATTTGATCAAGCACCCATGAATTCAATCCCCAGTATTGAAAGGAAAAAGAATTGAAAGAAGAAAACTACCAAGGAGTTGTGTTGACATGGGACCTATGTACCTGGAGAGGAGAGAGCTGGCTTTAAGCATCTTACAATAAGCACAAGAAATCTCTTTTCGGAGCTCCAGAATTACACAGTCTTTCCCCTGTTCTTACTGCCTTTCAACACAGCACCTTACATCTCTACAAAAGCCTAATGGAGGTGGATGAAGCCTGAGATAAAGAATAGAATGAATCACTTCACACTGAAATCTTTATTCTCTTTCATGGGAGAACTCTCCTGTATTTTCTAGAGAATCCTCATCCATCCACAAACATAGATGGACTTGAGCTTTCAAGTAACACTTGACAGTAGTTCCGTTGCCTTTGCCAGTATCTAGGAAATGAGCCTTCTGAGGACATGGATCTAGCACATCAACCAGAGCAGGGTTTCCCAAGGAGCAAACTGAGATCTGCCGACTTACCTATTGAACGGAACCACTAAGGGTCAATTGCTTTGTCTTAGGATACACTCGACCCTTCTTAGGACAATGTCCTGGGCCAGCACCAGAATGACATGGAAATTTGTTAGAAATGCAGATTCCACAAATGCACTGGGTGTATTTGTCCTACACTCACTTTAAAAATGGAATAGAACAGGAGAGATTAGAATAACAATATGAGGCTGCCTCAAAAGAACTAAGGTTAGAAGTTGTTTCTGAAGATTTTATTTCTGTGAATGTATGCATGCATGCACCACACCACACTTACACACACACACACACACCCCACGATGTAAAATGTATTTATTCCTGTGGGCAGAAGTTAAAAAAAAAAAAAAAAAAAAAAACAATTCAGGCAGTAGTGATGTCTTAAATTTAGAGTAGCTAGGACTTCACATCACCATAATGTATAGGGCCAACAATGTGTCCTTAGCTCTAATTGGAGACATTTGTCCAGAAATTCCCTCTTTGGGGTGGTCCTCCCTGACCTCTCCCCCAGGGAGAGTGCATCCTGACCTCTCTGAGCTGCTCTTTCACTGCCCTTATTGCACTTGCCTCTCTGACTATAATGCATTGGCTTATGTGCCTGTTTTTTCTAATGGATTGAAGTGAGAGCGTGAGCTGTAGGAGCTCCATTCCCATAACTGGTTAGTGTGTGCTACTGATGTGGGTGAGTTGGAGTCATGCATGTACCTACTTCAATAGCTGAAGCACGGTAGATAGTCACTAAGTTAGCCATTCCAAAAGAAATAAGGCAAGAATCATCAATGGATACAAAAATTAGTGGGTGAAACTTTAATGAGAATCTAGATATTTAGGTAGTGTACACTAGTTATATTAGAGCATACTTCTAATTTTAGAAAATAGACACTCAAGTATTGGAAGGAAGGGAGGAGAGAGAGAAATGTAACTCTTTTTAAAATATAAAACCATTTCTAAATACAAAATTAAAAACGAATAAATTGAAGACAACACTATCTTATGTCTGGTTAGTCATAGAGATAACTAGATGGCATTATGTAATTTACATTAAGAATGCTTAGGTATTTTGGTTCCAAAATCACAGGCAGGAATGAAGCCTGGACCTGCTCTGTCCAAAAACCAGCAAAACTAGGAGACTTTAGCTATATCTGTAAACAGTCCATATCATTTAGATAAACTGATGAATTACTTAGTAGTTTCAAGTTGGTTGGTGATCAGGCCATCCAGTCAAAAGTCCAAAATAGTCTACATAGTCTGAATCACCACCAGCCATGGGAAAGCATTAGCTGCCTGCCCTTTAGCCAGCTCTCTCCTCTCCAGGTACATAGGTGCCATGTCAACACAACCCCTTGGTAGTTTTCTTCTTTCAATTTTTTTTTCCTTTTACTACTGGGGATTGAATTCATGGGTGCTTTACCACTGAGCCACATCCCCTGTTCTTTTTGCTTTTTATTTTGAGACAAGATCTTGCTAAGTTGCTGAGGCTGGTTTCAAACTTTTGATCCTCTTGCCTCAGCCTCCCAAGTCACTGGGATTACTACTTCAATAGCTGAAGCACGGTAGGTAATCACTAAGTTAGCCATTCAAAAAGAAATAAGGCAAGAATCATCAATGGATACAAAAATTAGTGCCAATGAGTGGCAATCCTGTGCCCAGCTCAAATTTATCTCTCTCTCTGTAAAACAGAAAATCCCCACTAACAAGCCCATTTAGAGAAAAGCCCCTTACAAAGTTTCTATGCAAGTTTATGCTTTACTGCTACATCAAAATTGCATGAGGACACAGCTCAGTTTGGTGCTCTCTATGTATTATAGCAGCACAAAACTACCCATCTGAGGGTTCAAATTCAAATAACCAGTTATTTTACACACTAATTACATCAGGGTTTCCACTCAGTGATTTTTACCAAGGATCTGACTAAATTGCATAAATTAAATGTGGTTTCAATATCAGGAAAACCTAATTATCCAATGCAAAAATTGCCCCATAATCTGAGGTACTTGCAAAAAAACAAAAACAAACAAACAAACAAAAAACAGCCTTAGGATGATGGGAAGAAAATAGCCTTTGGTAATTGTATCTCTTTTCTGTGAAGGACAATGACATATGTCTATATACCAATGATTGGGCTCCTGTATCTAGAACTTGATGGGGGAAATGAACAGGTTAGGGGAGAAGGTTAGAAGACCAAGGGCTAGGAAGGAATACCTCAGATTAGATGTAGCTCTAAGCACTTTACCACTTCGAAGACTTCTTTTTCACCAATGAGGTTCTCTATTCTCTGCCTCTGCCTTCCACGTCTCTGGCTACTCTGTGGTCCCAGGAGAATTCAGAGTCAAACATTATCATTCATAACAACTCTCACAATAAAATGTTATAGGTTGATGATGTTAAACTCTAATTTTAATTACTCTACTAAGCTATTACATATCCTTGAAACAAAGTTACATGCAGGGAAGAAACAGAGGGACAGAAGGAAGGGAACTCCCAGGCTCCAATCCCAGCTGAGTTATAAATCATAGTAAGGTGGTTGACTTTGAGCTAACTCCATAAACTTTATTTTTTAGCTAAAACATGAGTTTGGACTTGATGACCTTTAAGAACACTTTTATGTCTAAATCTCAGTGCTTCTAAATAAATGATTCCTCTTTGTATAAATAAGCTCTTCAGGGGACTGAATAAGTCAAACTGGCCATGTTCTCCCACAGACATTTCATATTCAAGGTCATTCTCAGGGACATTTCTATTCCTAGATTTCAGGACCAAGTCTTGAATGTAATATATATACAGGTGTGTGAACAGATAGATTGGCTGGATGGAAAGTAGGTAAGTAGGGAACTAGAGAATCACAAACATTCATTTGCACACAACCACACATATGCTATAGACTACATCCCAAATAATCTATGTATACATTTATATGCTACACAAACACACAAAACATACACACATAGAGTGTATATACTATGTGTGTGTTTTCAATGCCTCATTACACACTACTTCACAAACAAGAGGAATCATTCTTCATTAGTAAAAGAGACCAACTCAAAACACTTCAAAGGTCACATTTACACAAAATATATAGGACATCACCATAAGTGCTTTGACAAGAAACAGAGACAGGCCACAGGACCAGCCAAAGTATCCAGAGTGGGAGGACAGGAAACTTCAAGGAAGACATCCTCAAAGGCATCTACATGCAGACCACACCTGCCTGTGCATATTAAATGAGAGCTCAGACACGCAAGATGGTGCTAATGTGGATAAAATATGGATAAGGAGAGACGAGATACCAACTAAATGAATAAAATTGAGACATTGGAAAAATGAAACACAGTCCTTTGAGCCAAGTAGCCAACATCAATATCCAATTCAGAAAAGGTGATGCATGGACTACCAAACACAGCAGAAACTCTGAATGACTTCAAGAGTTTGCTATTTCCTAAGTACTAGTAGACATACAGGGATGCAAAGCCCCCCAGATGAGCTTTTATGTGAATGTGTGTGTGTAGGGGGGTGGTGTAGACTAAATGCAGTACTGCAAGCAAAAGACACAGGTCCTAGCATGGCTAGACCATATAGAAGTGGGTTACTTAAATTTCAATCTATCTTTTCCAAGAAATCAAGACACCCTCAGCTTACTTCCTTCACAGAGTTGTTGGAAGGGCTAAACAAGAGAGTGGGTGTGAAACCCCTTTGGAGAAGAACTGCGTATCATTCATTCTGTAATGGTTATTATTTTTATTGAATCACTAGGATCTGGCCAGAATGCATTATTCAGAGAAGATCATAGAGTGTAGACAACTCTCTCATCCTCAAGGAGTTTTAGTAGAAGGATTTTATATGTAAACTAGAGTCCCAAGAGAGTGCTTGGTAATACCACTTCCAAGTGTTCAACCCCCTTCACCTCCACAGCCCTCATCAGTCAAGGCAGCATAATCATCTCACCAACTGTGGCTTTCTCTGAGCCTGACTGCTCAAGCACTGCCTCCTTGTACAAACCCCACACATCAGATCTCTCAGGATTTCTTCACTGATACCCTCTGCCATTTTTACGTTGGCTCTGCTGTCCTTCTGTCCCGCTAATTTGTGATATTCCCCAATCCATCTACCGTCACACGGAATGGGTGTCATAGACAATGATTTCCATCTTGTATGTGTCACCACCCTGATCCAGGTGGCTACAATGTTGCTCTTGGCTGATGACACTGGCTTCCAAACTTCTGTCTGCTTGCAGACTCTAATATTTCCAACTTATTCTAATTCTACTGCCAGATCTACCTTCTTATGATACTGCTTTTATTACATCATCTGTTTCTGTTGTTTTTTCTTTTGAACTACAAAAGTAACACACTTGCCTTATTTTTTTCCTATCAATTAAAAAATATATAAAGAGAAAAAAAATCCATAAGATACTTTTTACTCTTGCCCTAAGGGTAAGCTAAAGGCATAATTCAGAAAAGGCAGTTTTGTGTGTGCAAAGTTAAATGAGGCCTGATTCTAGCTCTCTACTACATACTTGCAAGGGCAGAGCATTGGAAGGAGTAAAGATCTTGCATTTCCCTTAGACCTAAACTATAATCCTTAGGGGCTACAGCCACACAAAAGGGTTAGGGGCTTCAGGAATTTCTTGCCCTCTTTAACCAGAGCACCTTCACTTTTCTCTACTTCTTATGCTTCGTTTCCTGTAAGATATCACTGGAAGAAAAAAACCTGTTGCGAAAATAAAAAAGTATGAAACCATTCCTTAGAGACTATCTTCCTAAGTATCTCTTCTCTCAGATTGGATTCTGATAAAGGCTAGATAAAGGAGAGCTGACAATTTGAGGTTATTCTCTCTGACAAGTGTCTGGAAGGCAGATGGTCTATGTTATTGATTGAGCAAAGACTGATATGTTTTAAATACAAGGGAAAGAAGTGGTTGGTTTGATATTCTGTTATGAAGTCTTCAAAATGATACCGTGAGATCCCTGGGGGACAGGATGGTGTCTTACATGCTTCTTGTATGTCCCACAAAAATCTGAAACTGTATCTTGCAGATATTCAATAGGCACTTACAATCACTTTGAATTATATTGGATCCATTTTAGCCACGTTTCTCCGAGTTCATATAGGACTTGATGGTGTTTTAAGGGCCATTGATGTCAGAGACCCTGATGTCAGAGTCATTTGTCCTAGTTCATCTTACACATTTCCCAGCAGAGTGTCAGGTCAACATTTGAAATATTTGCAGGCCCCTCCTCTCATCCTGCTCTCTCCTGGCTCTTTATCTGCTCAAGTGTTCCTCCCCATGACAACACTCTACCGTGGTCAGAGGATCAGTTGTCAGATTCTATAACTTACAGAACTTCCTTCCTTCATACTCACCCTACATGGAGGACCAATATAAAAAAGGTCTCCCAGGCTGGAGATGTGGCTCAAGCAGTGGTGCGCTCGCCTGGTATGTGCAGGGCGCTGGGTTCGATCCTCAACACCACATAAAAATAAAATAAAGATACTGTTGAAAAAAAAAAAAAGGTCTCCCTTTTTCTTCGCTGTAATGAAAATTGATCTATCCTGTGCCCCACATCCACATTTTACCCGACATGTTATTCCAGTTTCACAAGTTATGGAAATTAATTATGATGTATCTCTGTGTTTCTGACCAATAATATATATTTTCATCTTGACATAGGATAGTAATAACTAATGCAAATAGTAAAAGGCAATATTTTGAGGCCACAACAGCCTTCGAATCATAATAATCTCACTTTTCTAGGTCTTATTATATTGGTGTACAAAATTAACTTGAATGCCTTATCCCTTCATGAGAGTCAGAAGAAATGAAAGAATCATCCTGACCATGGCAACACTCTTTACTTGGTCTCTTTTACTGAACAGAGTGAAAGCCTCCTATTGGCACAAACATGTCCTTCAAACAGTGTGAAGCCATTCTTTCACACAAGTAATTGTTGAGTGTCCGTCAGGTGCTGTGTTAAATACTGGGCTTACAACAAATTCCCTAACCTCATGCATATGTAGTCTAGTGGGAGAGACAGACGTGAAAAATGTAATCACAATAAATTGCTAGGAAGGCCAGGTAGAAACTGAGGTGGAACCTTCAAAGGAAACAGCACAAGTGTATCAATGACTTGGTATAGAAACTGGGGAAGAAATGAATTCTCATTTATCTGCAATAGTCTCATGTCTTTTTCATTTCCTCGAAGTGACTGGATAATGACTTGAGATTTAAGGATTTCAGACATTGGTGTCCTTTGAGAAAGAAATCCACAGACTGGAGGGAGGAACTGAGGATAGGAGTGGAAAATATCAGGCAAAGGAGATGGAGAGGACATGAAGGTGTTGTTAATGTCATTTGATGTATCACCTGAGGGACAGTCAGTTCTCTTACCCTCTAGGGCTGTCACTTTCTTCATGGTTGTCTGGAGAAACTGGTCCATTTAGGGAAAATTTTATTGAATCTCTGCTATATGCAAGGCATTTGGGTGAGAAACAAGAATACAAAGATCAGGGGCCGGGGATGTGGCTCAAGCGGTAGCGCGCTCACCTGGCATGCGCGGGACACTGGATTCCATCCTCAGCACCACATAAAAATAAAATAAAGATGTTGTGTCCACTGAAAACTAAAAAATAAATATTAAAAAATTCTCTATTAAAAAAAAGAATACAAAGACCAAAAACTTTTAGGAAAACAACAACAACAGATATCCTGCTATTCAAGATGTTATAACATAGTAGGGGAAAGACAAAAACAAGTGATTTAAATGTGGCATTATAATGCAAGTAAAAGAAGTATGAACCAGGCCCTTTGAAGCACAAAGTGATCGTTTCTGCTTGGGTGCCAGATATTTTTAGTTGGCCCTTTTGCATCTGTTCCTCTCCTTCATGCTGCTGTGGGCCAGGTGGCTGACCTGACTCCATTGCTCTCTCCTTCCCTGCTCCTCTTGAGTTACCCCTGCTGGTGAGTGTTTGCAGGAGACCTGAAGCAGGGAAAAGAGTGAGGATACTTTTTCCCTAGGCTTTTTTCCTGCAGAAGATAACTGTGGGCTGTTCACATCCCTCGCACAGCACTCTTTTCTCTAGGTTTAAGTAATATTTCCCTTGCCCAGGGAGGAGGCAGATGAGAGCCTTTGTTTTGGCCTCAGGGTACTCACTACTTTAGTCTTGATGGTTTCCCATATTCTTCCCACATATCTGTAAGGAATTTCTTTACCAGACACTTCTTAAGTCACCCATTTCAAATGAGCTATGCCCTGACATAAGGTAATTGCCATGTGATTAAAGAAAAATTATATGGAGATGAGTTAAAGGGTTAAACAGGAAGATTGGAGAAGAAAGGGACATCAAATAGCAGGAACAGCAATGGAAAGACACAAAGGAAAACTGCAAGACATATGGGATGAATTACTGCCATCTAGTCCACGTTAAAAGTTGGAAGTGGTATACAAACTGGTCTTATACACTACAGTGCAAAACACAATCATTTTTTCAAATGGAAGTAGGAGACCAAAGCAGAAAGACTTGGTGCTGAGTTATTACAGAAACTCAGATAGGTAATGATTTGAAATATGTCATGAAATGGAGATTTTTCTCAAGGGTCTTCCTCCATTCATACAGCCACAAAGGGGTGGGGAGAGAGAGGAAAAAAGAGAGAGGGGGAAAAGGGGAGGGGGAGGGGGGAGAGAGGAAGAGAGAAAGAAAAAGAAGGAGGAGGAGGAGGAGAAGGAGGAGGAGGGAGGAGGAGGAGGGAGGAAGAGAAACAAAAAAGAGGTAGAAATAACACTGACAAATTAGGTCAAGAGATTTCCAAATTTCTCAGAAGGCAAGATGATTCTCATTAAGACTGTGAATCCAAGAACTGGAAGATATTTAGAGAGAAAATGAAAAGATCTCTGTTTCTCCATTGGCTTACAGGCAGAGCAGGTAGAAGAACCATAGCAACCTAGACACAATACACATCCTTTCATGTTTAACAATGTGCTGTGGATACGTTGGTTTGGCTTAAATGATCCATCCTTCAGCCAAGTGAAGCCATCAAAAAGGGGGTATAGTTCTCATGGTCAATTCAAAGGTCCTTCACATAGTCTGGTTCTCCTGAGAGCAACAGTGTGCACTTCTCCTTGATTCCTAATGCTCCCAATATGAATTCTATGCATATTTGTGTAAAACAGCCTTTTAAAGTTAAAACTGTCAACTATGAGTCCTTGGGGACAGTAATAGCAAGATAGGAGGGGAAAATGTTTTCATTTTCCATCTGAGAAATTGTATTTTCACTTGTAAGATGTGACACATTTAATTTTAATGAATTGGAAACCAAGGTTTTTTTTTTTTTTTTTTAAATCCATTTCTCAGTATGATGGTACATTGAAAGACAGGCAAGTGACTGAAGGGCAGAAGAAATGGAGAAGGTGACTGTAGAATTGTTACTCCCACCCCAGTCTCCCTCCCTCAAAGGAAATGGTTATATTTTGAAATACATAAACTGTCTCCAATTTTTGCCATTCCATTTCTCTCAGAAGAATGAAACTCTGAATAGTTAAGGGGTTTGGACTTGCTATGAAAACTGTTTCTTGATTTGGTTTGGCCAGAAGACGGTCTCAGAAACAAAATAATGCACCAAGTCTAGACTCTGGCTTTGGAGGCAAGCCAGTGGTCTATAAATGGCAGTACACATACAGCTGGACATTAGCATGCCAGTACCAAAATAGGAGGGAATTCTCTAGTTTGATTCTTCCATTAGGCATGCAATTCTTTCCAAAGTTAGATTAGGAACTGGTAATAATCCAGAACCATAAATCCCATGGCCAAATCAGAGAAACAACAAAAGGGATAGAAGATATGGCATATTTTTTCTCCCACATACTGCATTCTATTCTTGACATCTTTAACCCCTTCCTTCTTTCTCATCACTCACACTTCTGGCAATCCAACTCTTAGTCACATTTCAAAACTCAGTACTTGAAACCTATACAAATCACTTCCTGCACAAACTCCTGTTTTAGTCAGATGCTTTTTGTTGTTATTGTTATTGTTGTTGTTGTAACCAAAAGACCTGACAAGAACAATATAAAGGATAGAAAGTTTAGTTGTGGTCCAGGGTTTCAGAGGTCTCAGGCCACAGATGGCTGACTCCATAGCTCTGTACATGAGGCAGAACATCATGGCAGAAGGGGATGGAGGAGGAAAGGAGCTCAGAACATGATAGTTAGAAAGTAGAGAGCTCTGCTCAGCAAGGACAAAATATAAACCTCAAAGGGCCCCCAGTGACCTACCTCCTCCAGCCATACCCTACCTGCCTATAGTTACCACCCAGTTAAAACTTCAGAACATTCTTGCTTTGTCTCACATGTGAGATTTTAGAGAATGCCTCATATCTAAACCATAACACCACTTAAGTCAGAACCAAGGCTCCTCTCCTCTACTCCTTCTAGAATATTCTACCTGCCTCAGTTATCACTTTCCAAGCACAGAATTGACCCACTGTTTACAAATCTGTCTCTTCTACTAGATTCTGTTTCCTTGAGGCAGAGAGTGTCTTATTCATCATTGTCCTGGTGCCTGGTCCTAGTGAGTGGGTACAAAATTCTGGGGGACTGAATTTAGGCACACTGAGTGCTAACTATTGATCAACCCCTGTGCTAGAGGGCAACATACCAGCAGGCAAAAGAAAAAGACTACATTGTGACAGTTGGTTTCTAAGCACTCTATATTCATTAGCTCATTTACCCTCACATTAACCTGAGAGAACTCATATTAAAATCCCCATTTACAAATGAGGAAACTGAGGCATAGATTAAAAACAAGGAAGTCTGTGTAAAAGTCTGTCTCCTTCGACTCTATGCCATGCTGCTTCTCAGTAAAAATTAGTATACGGACCCATTTGTAGAGCACATTGTACTTTAGCAAATGTTTATGGGCATATTTTTCTCTTCTAGTCAACCCTATCTGATAACTGGTGACATACTTTAACTTAGTAGGTTTTCTTCTGGATTCCCAAAAGCTATTTTCCTCTGGAGTCCATACCATGGCCTAGTCTAACAGCTTGCCTTAAGGGCTGGCTGACCCACCCTGTTAGGCAGGCTAGGCACAAAAAAAAAAAAAAAAAAAAAACACCAAAATGTGCCCAAGCCTATGGTAAGGCTCCTGGAATGTGCTCATCTAAATCCATGCCACTCAGGGGCCTCCTGCTAAGAGCCAGCACATACAACGCCTTGGCTGGTGCTTGTTTGCTTAGCTGTATTGACAGCATTATCCATTAAAGACAGAAGAGATAGTAATGTGTGGCATTAAGAGCCAGTGGGCTCTAATTCAAATCTGGGTTGGAAAACATCACAGCGCAGCAAGGAAAACATTCATCTTGGAACATCTATATTAATGAATTTAATCACATTTATTCCACCCTATCAGATGTATGATTCAATATGCAAATTAAATATTTAGATAACAGTGTGGATATCACTGTTTACTTAATAAATTAGTATTTTCTAAAATATAAAAAAGGAAGATGATAAAAGAAAAATGCACCATAATCATCCTATAAGGTGTAACCTGTCTTTAATAATTAGTCAACAGTTTCCACAAAAGACATTCAAAATGCTAAGAGCAGTCTGCAAGAGTTTTAATTTTAATATCAGAATTAGATTCCTGAGGATTAAGCTATCTTCTCACCTTTAATGAATATTGGGAATTGTAGGTACTATTTGTTTTCAGCTTCAAAATCAAGGGTGGTGCCAACATAGTCATAAAACCAGCAGAAGACAAGGAACAAGAGAAAGAATGAATGTTGATGTAATCTCTCCCTTTCTGAGCAATGGTTTGTGCTTTTGAAACTTTTTAATGAATATGAATCCCTCAAGTCAGAGTGACCTTCTCCAGATGGTTCTTGGATGAGGGGGATGTCTCTGCCGATTCCAGCAGTAGTTCCTGGGAGACACAAACAGGATCGGCTTAGCCCCAGCCAGGCCAGTGACTGTGCTGACAGCTGGATAATCCCCTGAATGACAGTCCTAGCAGAATATTTAATTTTGCCACCAGCACCTTCCCCAGCACTCTGATCAGAACAATCGACTCCTCCCTTGCTAAGGAACCACTGCTGTCCTATTCAGCTCTTGTCATTTATCAACTGATGGCTGAAAGTCCTGCAACTTCCCTTCCTGGGCCCAATTCCACACCTTTGGGCTATTCTCCTTGCTGCTTCCAGAATGATTTTTAGGGGGATAGGTTGACTATAAATGTGGTCACATAAATCCCACAATCAAAATCCTTCCAAAGCTTTTCTGTCCCAAGGAGAATAGCAAAATTCTCCTTTCGCTTGAGGGCTTGACCTCCCAAGTTACAGAGAATCCGACCTCTTTGGAGACATTTTTGTGCTCTCCAAATACTTCTCTCAGCTCCAGGTACCTTGGTTACGTTTTCCCACACTAGCTTTTGCTCCCTGTATTCTCTTACCTAAAATATTCTCCATACTCCAACTTTCCTCTCAAAATGGTCAAAGGTTATACTTACCCTAAGTGTACTATGATCAAAAATTTCCTGGGCTGCAACTTTTGGATTGGGTGGGAAACATTCCTCTAGTCTCTCTCATGAACTCCTTTATTTCCCTGCACATACCTCTACTAAACTATTATCCTATTCTGTTCATTCAGGTAGTCGTCTAACATTTACTGAACTCTTGAGAAATAAGGGACAAACACTGTGCTCACAGCTGATGCTATCTCAAGATGCTTCCAGAGAGAGACAGACCCTCTTTGCTATACTGCATAAATACTATGCTAAAACCTTCAGGAAGCTATGAGGCAGGCATAGGAGAGACAACTCACCCTGATTTTAGGGGAAGAGGGGAGGTAGATAAGGAAAAACTTCTTGGTGGATGAATTTGAGATGTGAAGAACAATAGAAATGGGTTAGATAAACAGAATGCAATGCAAGTTAGAATAGCCAAGGGAAAGACCTAGAAGTGAGAGGGAAACAGACTCAGGAGGAAAAATGAAAGTCTTCACTTAGAACTTGTTTTGATTGGGATAACTGTGATGCTTAGGAAGTTAGATGTTAGGTAGTTCTCAACTAGAAAGTCATCATCAGAAATATGGCATTTAAGTACACAAAATCTGACAACATGACCAAGAAAGGAAGAAAAGACAGCCTAGGACCAATCATACTGTATTGTTATCTTCTTTACACATTGCCAGATTTATTTTAGAACTCTGTGGTGGAATTTTTCATTTATGGGTTCATGAATGAAAATAGCCTGCAATTTTCTTGATTTGAGTTGTCCTAGTTTGGGGTGTGATTCAACTTGTTCAGTTTCTCTACCAGTTCTGGAAGTTTTTCATCTATTATTAATTTGAATATTGCCTCTCCACCATTCTCACTGCTCGCGCTCCTCTCTCTCTCTCTCTCTCTCTCTCTCTCTCTCTCTCTCTCTCTCTCTCTCTCCAGAGGGAAGATTTATTCATTCTGTTCTTTGTAATTCTTAACCTCTTTCATAGTTTCCATCACTTTGTGTTTAAATTGCATTTGGATACTTTCTTCAGATCTATTTTCTGGAACATTGATTCACTCTTCCTTTATATCCAATCTGCAGTTTAGTCTGTGTATAATGATTTTTTTTCAATTACTATTCTTACTTCTAAATCTTCTGTTTTACCTCTTTCTAAATCTTCTAACCTTATGTTTTGTCACCTTTGCAGCCCTCTCATATCTTTCTTTAAGCATATGAAGCACAGATGTTTTTACATTCTATATCAGATTATTACAAACATCATTCCTTGCGGGTCTAAGTCCATAGCCTGCTGTTTCTATTGAGTGACACTCATGGTGGCTTTTTTCCATGTGTACTTGGCAGGTTCGGGCTGTGATCTCCTTTTCCTTCAGATTAGTCTATAGGAATTTGAGGATCTGGGATTAAAGTGTATTATTTCATAGAGAATTAACATTTACTTTTTCTAAGCTCTTTGTCAATCCAGGGCCCATTAAGTTTAATGAGTTTATGTGTTTTGTCTTTTTCATTATAACTACACAGGTACCCTCAAATCTGAAGGGCAGGCATAAGAGAAAGAAATTCTTGGTGCAACTTGCTTTCTTTCCTTTTGTTTTTACTCCACACAGAAATGAGGCAAAGACAAACAATCCCCCTTCAGAAGGGCAGATTATGTTCTAGCTCACCTACCAAGGTGTTGAACTTTGAGGATTATACTTTATTCATGATTTTATATCCCAACCTGCCAAGCTGGTAAGGCCTCCAAGCTTTATCAACTATATACTGTGTATCCTGGTGATGGCTGAAAACCCAGACTCTAAGATTCCAGACCTCTAAGGTCCTATTAAATAGGCACAAGCAGATATGGTCTGCATATATATGACTTTGACCATGTCCTCTTGGAAGCACATGCCCTCAGGACAATTACCAGCTCTAATGCTTACTTACCTTCATAGAAGAACATATTCTTATCATTTATAGTCTTCAATGGTTTCCCTTAATTCACTGCAAACTCATCCATGCTTTACAAATACATGTTGAAGCATTTTATCCAGAATTTCTATCTGCTCTATACCTGGATGGGGTTTATCTCCCCATCTTATTGCTGGGGATGAAATCCATTCCTTTATAATTTAACTTTTATAATACATTTCTGAACCATCCATCAATCTGCCCTTGCAGTTCATTTGAATTGAACAGGCCATTTCTCTACTTGTGGAAAGAATGTGAAGTGCCTCCAAAGAGCACAAACTTTTCCCCCAGACCACATAAAGGGGCTGTAGAGAGCTGGGCTCTGGCCTCGCAGTTCCTCCCCACCTGCTGGGCGGGCACTCTGCCTAATACCAAAGTACCTGTAGGCCACTGAGGCTCCTCCTCTGTCATTCTAGCCTCTCTCATGGCAGTTCTCTTCTTGGCTTGGGTATGTGCTGGGAATTCTGAAACAGCAGTAAAGCCAACCAATTGCAGTATTTTCAAAGATTAATTATCATTCACTTTTTAAAAGTCAATTTTCTTTAAACTAGGGATGCAAATGAGAAAACAAATGAAAAATGGATTTCCAGAAGAACTGCATTTCCTGCTATTCAGCAAGAATCATCCCCAAACACTGATTAAAATATTGGGATTGCTTCATATCTTGTTAATCTCCAGTGAAGAGGCAATGTCATTTAAAATTAGCAAAAACCCTGTGATGTGAGAGGAAGCACAGAGTGAAGCATTTATAATGTTAATTTACTAAATATATTTTTACCAAGTCAGTTTGGGTTGGCAGTGGAGTAGCCAACCACTTAGTAGGGTAATTTAAAAGGGGCCAAGAGGGTCTACATTACCTCTTGCTAATTTCCCCACTCATTAGAGCATAAAATTCCACTATCGCTCACTCACTCTCGCTAGCACTCTCTCCTCTCTCTCTCTCTCTCTCTCTCTCTCTCTCTCTCTAGTTCATATATCCCTTTCTAACTCACCTTCTAGTTGAAAGGCAGAGTCTAGGACAAACAGGTGGTAAGCAGTGGGAATAGGAAGTTCTAAAATCTGCAGCCTATGGAATAGGGGACTGCATATCTACGGTTCTTTCAGATTTAACTGTCCAAGAGGAATGATGAACTTGAACTAGATGTGTGTCCACATTGATGGGATTCTAATCTATGGGTTAAGACATAGCAGTAGGAGTCTCCTGTGAAGAATCACAGAGTCAGGAAGGAGGCAGTGGTGTCTATGGAACTTGAAAGAGAATGCCAGCTAGATGTATGCAAAACATGACACTAGAGCTCAAAGATCAAGCAGAATGCCAGTGTTCCTGCCAAATTTTAGGTTCAGCTTGATGCAACTTCCCAGTCTTGGTTGTGCTAGAGCTATAAATTCATGGGGCTACTTCTTTAGGTACCACATCTCCCTGACTCTGATTGAGCTAGCTGAAATCAGCAGAGACAAACCAAGAGCACAGGGATACCGAGACCCAGCAAAAAGAAGAAAGTACCAAAAGCAGGACACAGAAAGGTAGTAACCAACACATTTCACCTGCTTTTCCATTTCCCCTCTGACCCATCCCACCTGCACACCTTACTTGCCCTCTAATTTCCTATTTATTCAGAATTGACTGAAATGTGGGTAGTTCACAGCCCATTTATACTAGTATAATGTGGAGACCCTGACCCCAATTCACCTCCTTTTAAGTGGGGCAAATGTGCTGTCAGAAATCTAGAAAGTAATAAGGTTCAGTGGTCTTCTCTGACTATCATGCATAGCCCACAGGTCTGGGTCAGGGACCCATGCAATCTGGGATTGGCTCAGAGAAAGATCAGACCACTTTTTAACCTCTACCCAGTGGTGCATTGACCAAAATTTCAGATTAACTGACATTGGTGCTTTTCTTTGCCTGATCAGCAATTCCTTCAGAACTGTTCAGTGGGTCTGTAATCCCGATTTAGCAAAGTTTGCATTTCTTTCTTACAAGGAGTCAGAAAAAGGTATGAAGATTTATGTTTAATTGAAAAAAATTTAGGCATCACTATTTATCTCCAGCTTGAGAGTGATGCATCTAGAAATGTTCGCCTGCAGGGAAACTCCCTTGAATGAAGCACTTAGTTCAGTCATTCATTGGCCATTAATTAGAACCTTTATGTGTGAGCCCAGGTTGCAACATAATTGAGAATATATATGTCCTATTGTGTGTTTCATTTATATCGTATTGAATACTTATTCTGTGTGAGGCATTAGGCTGCATAAATTAACTTTATTGTCTTAAAGGTTCAACAACCCTTCATGCAATAAGGACAACATTAATCCCTAATTAATATATGTGGATATCTGAGATCCAAAGGGGTTATATTGCTTGCCTAGGTTCACATATCTAGTTATATCAGCTCTAGAACTTGTGATGGATAAGAAAGACCTCTGCCCTCAAGAACCTCTAGTAGATTTTGGTGCGTTGAACTTGGGTCAATGCACCAAAATATACTAGAGAAAAACAGACAAAAGATAAATATGTACAATAAAGGGCCATAGGTCTCATAACAAAGGTCCAAGAAAATAGTCTAAGGGGCAGGAGTCTAAAAATCAGAGAGAAGGCAGATTGAATGGAGTGATGATTTGGGATTCCCATCACTGGACAGGATCAGGGTGTGTGTGTGTGTGTGTGTGTGTGTGTGTGTTGCTTGCTTATAAAGAGTGGCATGTGGTTTGGGGTCATGTGGAGAGGAGAGAGAATACAGAAAAAATTTATCCAGCATCTTAACCTTGTATTCTAACATAATTCTATGTGAAGCCTTGTAATGTACACATCTGATGACATTCTCTCTATATACATTTGTATATATTTTGTATCTCTAATCAGATGATAAACTGTATTAGCACCACTGATTCATAACAGTTTCTAGCTCTAATATAGTTCTAGATTTGGGGAAGATATAAAATAGTTGTTGGATTTTGGTGGAAAGCTAGGAGTCAGGAATGCTTGTGTGAATACTCAAGCAAAGCTTTCCAGAGAAGACACAAGACCCCAGTTTTCAGATGGATTGTCTGATTTCTGACCCTCCTTTGACTGAAAGAACCATCTGATGAGCTTCCATCATCTTAATTATTGAAAATATAAGAAAAAAAAAAACCCCTTCTTTTTACTGAACACTGCCTCCTTTTTCTATTGTTCTCACCATCAGGATTTGTGTGTCACTTGTCAGTTCAAGAAGCTGCTGCTTATCATAGGACCACAGGGGCTGCCACGTGGGACTCATCAGACCAGCACTGAAGAACGAAGAGTCAAGGTCACAGCTGGTGTTGTGTAACACCGAGGAGAGAAACCAGAGCATCACTAGGCTCCTACTAGCTGGGGTTGTGGTAGGGATGGCAGCTTATCTTATCTTTTAAACATTATTTTTTTCTTTTAAATGAACTGTTTCTCTACACTCCCTCCTGACTCCTTCCCTTCTCTCCCGTTCTATGAACCTTATCGAGAACAAATAGAGAATGATAGTAAAAGCAGCAGGAGGACATTCTAAAAATAAAGACAAATACCAAGCATTGTTAGGAAGTAGCCTGCATTTGTCATGGTCCATTAAGATGTGCTGTTGCTTCTCCTCCTCTTTTTATTTAGAAATAAAAAATGTCAGATATGACTTTCTAGAGTTCTGCCAGATGGTATCTGGGTATGATTAGGGGACTTAGTATAGGAAAGAACTGGGAAAACCGTATGGTAGAGTGGGTGTTGGGGGGCTGCCTTCCACAACAGTGAATGAGAGAAGAGAGTTGCCAACTGTAGGGGTTTTGAACAATTCATCAGCAGGCATGCTGCATAAGAGGAAAACTATCAGGAAGTTCAGAGGATAGAGTGAAGAGTTGGGAGAGGCAAGGTGCAAAACTGGACCTAAAACAGATGTAGAGATCCTATGTGAAGGCAGAGACCAAGAGGCTGGAGAAACCTGGCAGTTTGGAGGCAACTCAGTAATGCTGGAAGGGTCATGACTTAGGACAAAAGCTCTGGGCAGCAGGTGAAATATTCCTCTCTCTTATGGACCTTGGCCAAGGAGCAGACCTTGCAAACTTGTAGCCGCCATGTTTATAAAACTAGTCTTTTGAGTACAAATTAACCATGACAGACCTTCAATTTTCTAAAACAACATATTTTTTTTTCTATTGAAATGTCTTGAGTTTGGTTTACAAGATCATGCTCATGACCTGGCATAAGAAGTTCATAAATACAAGGTAGAATTAACTAGCTCTTGAATCTTTGAGCTCATGCTATCTAGACACACAAACCCAACACCTACTCACAAGCTTGGGGAAGACTGTTAACAAGCCAGCCTTGAGTCAGGAGACTTTAGCAGTCACTGACATCCAAAATGGGTTCTGATCTGAGCAGCTAAGATTTTATGCTTCTCCTTTTTTGAAGTTATTTGGCTTGGTTTTCTTGGGTTAATGATCTTCCATTGGACACACTGGTGGTGAGGGAATTTGCCTTGACTGGGAAGGGACCCAAAAGTCAATAGACAGTCTCTCTCTCTGAGAACTTTGTGTCTAACCCAAAAGAAGTCCTAATCTAAACTAGTTTAGCACCTCCTTCTAATAGCACATTCCTTCAATGTAACATTATCATTTCTGCTTCAAATGCTTCAAAGATTCAGACCATTTTACATTTAGATATCGTACTTCAAAATGTGGTCAAGCAAAACTTTAAGTTAGAAGACTAGACTTTTAGAATCAGAGATAATCTCATCTGGCACTCTCCAAATTGATTTCCATAAGAGTCCATGTAAGTGTGCCAACCCTTAATTCTATACACCTCTCATGGAGAATCACAAGGCATACAAGCACATTAAAAACTATAAGAAGTCCTGCTGTAAAGAAAATGGTTAAAGTTTATTTAATATAAACATTCTCCAAACTTATTTGGCCACCAAACACTTTTATTGGAATAAATGTTTGAGAAACATGAATCTAGCAAAAACCTTTCTTTTTCCCTCCCCAATTCTTCCTCTTTCCCCCTCTCTATGGAAGCTGAGAACAACACAGTTGAAATGACTTGTCTTAAAATAACACAGCTTGAAAATAACAGAAACTGTAGCTGTCTCCTGGCTGCTGACCCTGGGTTCTCTTAATCTCATTCTAATATCTTAGCTCAATACACACAATGAGGAGACAATGACACTGAATCAGTTCAAGGCCTCCTCACCATGGCAGGCCAAAAATCTGGGGCACACACCTGACTGTGAAGCTTACTGCAGCAGCCAAGACTGTAGGTAGTTTTGGCAGCTTTAAGACTTGGGGGTGTTGCCCAAGACAGAAGGTCAGGAGAGGTAACATAGTCTCAGACCTAACTTCAAAAATTTTTCCTGAAGACCCAAGAAAGTATACAGGGGATAATAGGCAAAATTCAGCAGATAGCTGGCAGGTGGTCATCAGGTAAAGCACCCCAGGGCTGGAATGTGTAATCCAGGCCCTAGAGAAACCTAAGACATTAAGCAGAGAAACATCAGAACTCAGAGGAATGGACCTTGAAAAGGTACAAGGATAGAGCCCAGACCTGGTCATCACATGACCAATACAGAATCTCAGGACCCACTGGAAAATGGACTTAGTTATGATAGTCTGCATTTATCTAGAAATGTGGTGCATTTCTAGATAAATGCAAAATGTGGTGCATTTCTAGATTTTGCAAAAGAACTGCAAAATCTTGAGTCTGGGGGCAGGGGTGGGGGTCTGTTCCGATCCTGTGCTTAAGTCTGTTCCGCTATTTACTATCTTAATGAACACAAGGCAGCCAAGAGATAGCACTTGGCTGCCCCAGAGAACTGTGGGTGAATAAGCCAGTGTCCTCCTGCAATGCTGTCTTCATGCGTCTCCAGTAGATCCTGGAGCTTCTCCTCTCCTCACTCATCCTTTCAGTCAACAAATAATTATTGATTGTGATATCCTGTGCTAGGTACCCTGCCTGCGGATAAAACGGTGATTCCTGGGTTTTGTGGTCAAGTGGAGTAAAAAGACATTGATTGAACAACTTACACAATCACATAAAAATTGTAGTGGTGACAAACACTGTGAGAGGAGAGTGTCCAGTGTTCTGAGAGTCTATGCCATGGGCATTTCACCTGGTCAAGGGAGGGGAGATGGTGCTCGGCTGCAGCTGGGTGCATGTACAAGGAAGTAACTCATGGAGGTAAATCTGAAGGTTGAGAGCAAGGTTGCATGGTGCAGAAGAGGAGGTTTTGAAATACCAGTAAAGACCAGATTGCACAGAAAATTGAGTTCTTATTAAACAATTTTATCTTTATACTATGAGCAATAGAAAGCCAGCAAGTATCTTGGGCTAAGAAGGTATCATGCCTACATTCAAATGTAGGCATGTGTTGACTTTTTTCCTATGGAAACTCTCAAAAATACTCTAAAATAGAGAAATGAGTAAACTGAACCCCTTTTGTACCCATATGCCAGCTTTAATGATAATCAATATTTGCCTGTCTCAGTTGA
Source organism: Marmota flaviventris (assembly GCF_047511675.1). Taxonomy (NCBI): domain Eukaryota; kingdom Metazoa; phylum Chordata; class Mammalia; order Rodentia; family Sciuridae; genus Marmota; species Marmota flaviventris. The sequence goes on from NC_092508.1 coordinate 92,470,879, forward strand.
TCTTTCTTCTGCCTATTATCTTTTCTGTAATACATTATAAAGTAAATCCCAAACATCATACGATTTCATCTAAAAATATTTCAGTGTACATCTGATTGGAACTTTTTCCAAATCATGCATTGAAATAATTGCTCCAGCTATACATAAGAAAAGACTGGATACAACCCCAAATAGATGTGGACAAACTTGTTGATCCAGGCAACTTGGAAACTAGTAATGATAACAGCAATGGAAATACTTGGAAGGATCCAGAAATATTTAGCAGGTAAAAATAATAGGATCTGGTAATGGATGAGATGTGGGTCTGGGGAGTGGGAGGTGTGTAGGTTGACACCACATTTCTAGATAAATGAACAATGGGGCCATTCGCTGAGAGAAGGAGTTCTAGCAGGGGACCAAACCTAGGGAGGAATATTGTGAGCAAAATTTAATGCAGGCTGAGTATGAGGTGAGATGCCTCGGCAACCTCTAAGGTAGATGTCTAATAAGCTGGTGAATATATAGGCCTGCAGCTAGTGGAGGAGTCTTGACTCAAGATGTGCATGTATGAGTATCCATCAAGGAAATGTTAATTGAGGTCACAGGCGTGGTGGAGATTAAGTAAGGAAACTACTCAGAGTGAAGAGAGAGGAGAGAGCCTAGGACTAAAGAAAGCTGCATTTAATGTTTGGTGTTAGAAATGCCCAAGGAATCAAACACGTGCTCAGAAGTAGCTCAGCAAGGCAAAGGTCACTTCTGCAGAAGTGTGTGCTGCTGAACAAAGTCTGGCAAGCAAGTACTCCTGGGCAGGCAGTCTGCCTGTTTTTATCCCTAATGCAGCACTACCCATTGCTCTGATAGGAGGAGCTGGGGCTTACAAAGTACATGACTGGCTAATTGTAAAATTGGGGCAGGCAAAGGAAAGGGCTATCGTTAAAAAGACTATGATTGGGGCTGGGGATGTGGCTCCAGCTCAAGGGTGCTGGGTTCGATCCTCAGCATCTATTTAAAAATAAAGATGTTGTGTCCACCAAAAACTAAAAAATAAATATTAAAAAATTCTCTCTCTCTCAAAAAAATGGCTATGATTGAATCTTACATTAAGGCTAAATACTATATTCTGAAAGCAGACCTCTGAACTTTCTATTTCTCACATTGGGTAGAGGTAAATAATATTGAGAATAAAATATAAAAAGAGTAGACACAGAGGTAGGAGAAAAATTCAGAAACTCAAAAACTCAGGGGGGAAAAAAAAGCCCAAGAAGCCTTCCCATGTTTTGGGGAGTGTCCAGGGAGCACAGAAGGCACTTGATAGCAACCCACCCTATTGCTCAATCCTAGATGTGAAGTACATTGATACTTTGAATGCATGGGCTTCTCTAGCTCCTTCTGGTCACCCTCATATATATGACACTGGTGATCTCTTAAATCTTCAGCACCTAATGCCCTGACACATGGCTTCTTACTAAAGGTGGGTTGAACCAAGTCATAGAATTGAGATAGAACTCCACTTTCAAAAGAAGAGAATTTGATCTCAGTCTCAGACATCACAAGTGGTCTGAGCCAAGTAACTCTTCAGGCCTCTGTGTCACCAACGGAATCCTCTCCCTACCCTCTATGCCTCCACAGTCATTCAGAGCCCAGAGCAGGCAGGAAAAAATTAAATACAACTGACATTTGGATTATCTGCACCACTGCCCCCCTCCATTAGCATGAATAGAAAGTTAACCGAGTTCCTTTATTAAAATTTTTTCTTTGCCAGAAATATTGTTAATGGCATTTTTAATCAGTATTAGCCTGCAGGTTGTGTCAGCGGTGTTTATCAGCTTTCTCTGCTGGGCTCAGGCCTATGTGACTGACTCTTGTCATCTTAGTCAGAGATGGGAGGAAATACACAAATGAATCTGGAAGGATTGGAGTTACTTTTCAGTAAAGAATTCATAGAGCTGCCATAATTCACTGTGGCAACATCAGCAACAGAGCAAGGCAGTTTGGACTCACTGAGCTCCAGATAAGAGGAAAAAAATAAAGCACATTGTAGAGAAGCAAAAGTCGTGGAAATTTCTGGTGGCTGGAATATGGACAAAATTAATAGGAAGCAGAGAAATACTGGATTCACAAATGAACCTACCTCTTCATTCAAAAGCTCTCTGTGTTCTTTTTTTGTAGCATCAACCAGAGATTTCAAATGAATACTCCACTCCTATTTCTTTTTTTTAAAGAGAGAGAAAAGAGAGAGAGAGAGAATTTTTTAATATTTATTTTTCAGTTTTTGGTGGACACAACATCTTTGTTTTTATGTGGTGCTGAGGATCCAACCCAGTGCCCTGCGCGCATGCCAGGCGAGCGCGTTACCACTTGAGCCACATGCCCAGCCCTCCACTCCTATTTCTATGCCCTGATTAAGGTGAGGAGTTGGATGTATAGGCTCCCAAGTGGTGGGAAGTTAAGGATCACTTTTATTTGGCTTTGGAAAGGAGTTGGTCCTTTCTGCTTGCATGATCTGGAGATCTAGGAATTGACAGATCCTTATGGAGCCCCTACTTGAGAAGCAAGTACCTGTGTAGTCTCCTCACCCTGCAATCCTGCCTAGTGTGTCTCTGCTGCATGCTTTCTCCAGCTGATGCAAAGGGCCTGCCTTTGCTTAACAAGACTTCTTGCCATGTGGCCTCCTACTTAGCTCAAATCTTCCCTTACTTGGAACAGAATCCACGTACTTACATGTTAACCTTTAAGAGTTTTGATTTTTTTTTTTTCAAATATCAGAGGTTGCCTCTGGAAGCAACTCATTAAACTCTTTCAGCAACTAAATAGACAAAATAAGATCCCCCATTTAAACCTCTGCTTCAGGATAAAGTGCATTCCTCTGTGCTTTCTCCATCACAGCAATCACCATACTATATATAAGCTGTTGTCTGATTCACTAAATGAAGGTAATCTCTTTGAGGGAAGAGACTGTGTATGTTTACTTTTAAATTTTTCAATATCCATGCAGTTCCTGGATCATAGAGATCAATAAATATTTTTTTAATAAATGAGAGAAAACAAAAATGCTCAGGTCAAAGATTTTGTATTTCACTTAGTATGGGACTTCTCATAAATTAGATCTACAAAGGATCATAAAATTTATCTAGCTCCATCTTCTCAATTCAGAGTAGAAAACTGAAGCCTACAGAGTCAAACTTGTGTGACCTGAACATCGTGGCTTCTTAACTTAACTGGAGGTGGCTGTTTGACTGGTGTATTGCACCAAACATGTTTTTATTGTTTCTTCTCATTGGTCACAAGGAGTCCCTGTCAGGTAATGCCCCTCCAGAGGAAAAAAATGAGAAAGGTATTCATAGTTCCAAGAAAGATCTTCACAATTCTAGGCCATGAGATGTCTCTATTAGAAAGACTCGAGTCTCAACAGACTATGAAGGGTTAAGTGATTTGTCAGCACCATTAGTTAGTATTAGAAACAGGTCCTAGTTGGTAATAAGGACAGGAACAACCCAAATCTGATTTGTACTTTCACGTCACCTTCTTCCCAAACCTTAGGATTTTTATATTCCAATTTTGTGTCTTCCTATCTTCAAAGACTCTCTGGAACCTATGACCCAGGTATCTGGAAGGAAATTTGTACTGACTCATTCACCTACATGAATGTGCCACTGAAGCTCTCTTTTAGTCCTGTAATAAAAATTTCTGCCCGAGGCAGCTGCCATTTATAGCATGACTGCTTGTGTGCACCTCAGACCCCATCACCTCATTTTCCCTCAGGATCTCTAGATTGAGGTTTTCTGCCTTTCTGTCTGCCTGATGTGTTTGAATTCTTGAACTTCATTTCTGTTTTCCTCCACTTTTTGCCAAGTGCTGTAATTATGTTATTTCAAGCAGAGCTATTCCACTCCCTAGCGTAGCGTGATGGGTCATCTCAGCAACACACGGAGGCCCAGCAACTAAGAATTTACACTCTGATTTCAAATACTAGTAATGATTTCTCTCCCAAGCCCTCTCACAGAGTAGTTCAGTTTTAGGAGTTCTCATTCAATGCAGGGAAAGTCGACAGGCCTTTAATCTTGCTTCTTCTAATTGAAATCTTGCAGTCTGGAACTGTGAGGGGAATAACTTGGGTCTAAACGATATAACATCGAGACAGGGTTGACCTGTAGTCTCTATCCATGAGGGCCCCTCTTCACTGTCTTTACTATGTTAGCCACTTCTGCTCTAAGAGAAAAGTTATTCTGTGCAGACATTTTCCTCTTCTTGGAGGTATATAAGACTGTCAGGTTGAGTAAAGATTCGGGGGCTTTGAAATTCAGCTGTGATGTGTCTGAAGGTGATTCTTTGTGCTGGAAATACATGAATCATTGCTCCAGAGACAGCTGGGTCCAAAAGTAAACTCAGGATAAAGAGTGTCTATAAATTCAAAATACCCAAGAGAGTGGCATGATTCTACAGTCCGACTCCACTAACACTGTAGTAAATGCAGTGTTTGGCTTTTAATTATTCCAATAAAATATTGATTAATTGTTTGCAGTACCTTCTCTGACTCTGTATAAATAGCTCTTTGGCCAAAATGTCCCAAAGTGGTTAATGTAGCTAGACTTGATTTCAGGGACTCCTTCACAAGTTAGTGATAAGGCTATAGTAGTAGATTATTAAGGCCAAACTCAGATGATCAATTCCCTAGTACATTTCCATATCTAAAGATGTACTCTTTTAACTTTCCTACAAGTATGTGCCAGGGCCACAAAGGAGGATAGATACCTGAAGGAGAAAGAAGGGAATTTGGAATAGCAAATTTACCAGAAAACAGGATAAACAATTAGAAACATGCAGAGCTCTCCTCTGACATCACTGCAAAAATGAGGTGAGTAGCTTCAAAAAGAAGTTACTTCTCATCTTACCCTTTCCCCAAATATTTAAGATACTCGTTTACAAAATCTGACAGAAGCTTATATATAATGTGAAAAATGAGAAAATATTCACTGATTCATTCAACAAGTCCTGATCACCTGCTGTGTTCTAAGCACTACCTTAGACCCTGAGAATACAGAGATGAACAGGACAAAGTCCCTGCCCTTTGGAGCTTTCATTTTGCTGGGAATAGACAGAAAGAAGCATATAAACATACATGAGTAAATTTGGATAGTGGAAAAGTAAAAACCTAACAAAATAAGATTGTAAGACAGAGGTCAACTGAGTATATCCGTTAAGGGGAGTATCTTGACTCTAGCCTAGGAGGTAAGGACAGGGCTCTCTGAGGAGGACACATTAAGTCAGACCTAGATGATAAAGATCAAGCCTTATCTCCCATCCAAAGATCAGGGGAGATAACTCAAGGTAACTACAGAGGCCTGAAATACAGTCAATCTTGGCATGTTCAGGAGAAAAAAAAGCAGTAAGATTAAAGAATAGAGGGGGATCTTGGTAGGAGATGAGGTAAGAGGATGGGAAGGTCAAATCAGGCAGGACCTGAATACCACTGCAAGAGTTTGTCTTTTATTCCAATTGCAAGGTGATACCACCAGTGAGTGGTGGTGGCCAGGGACAGCCACCATTGATACATACCTCATGGTATCCACACCCTTTTATCATCCACTTCTGCATAGAGTGGGAGTGAAGACATCTGACTTCTGAGGCTACATCATGATTTCTCAACCATGACATTATTGACATTATAGACCAGATAATTCTTTGTTGTGGGAGTCATTAAAGAATGCCTAGGAGAACCCCTGGCTTCTACACTAGGTGCTAGTAAGTACTACTTTCTGTGATTATAACAACAAAAATGTATCTCCAAACCAGGCTAAATATCCCAGCCCGTGTGTGTATAAGTGTGTGTGTGTGTGTGTGTGTGTGTGTGTGTTTAAGATCCCTCCAGGTAGTATTCACTGAGTTGGTCCTAAAAGACATTGTGGCTACTGCCTTGTTCTTTGATTGCTCACTCTAGGAGGAAGGCAGCTGCCATGCTGTGACAACACTAAAGCAGCTTCACAGAGAGGCACACATGAGCATGAACTGAGGCTTCTTTCCAGCCCCTTCAGATGACTACAGCCCTGGTTAGAATCTTGGCTACAACTTTGTGAGAGGCCCTAAGCCAGAACCTCCTAGAACCTCCCAGCTAGGCCACTCCTAAGCTCCTGACACAGACTGAGTTGGTAAAATTTATGCTGTTCTAAGCGAATTCTGTGGATAATTTCCCATGTAGCAATAGATAACTAATACAGAATATTTAAGAACAAGAGTGACTTGTTGTGACTGCACATATAGTGTGATGCTACATCATGTACAACCATAGAAATGTAAAGTTGTACTACAATTGTGTACAATGAATCAAAATGCATTCTGCTGTCATATATACCTAATTAAAATTAATAAATAAAATTAAACAACAACAAAAAAAGAGTGACTTTAGCCAGGCGCGATGGCACACACTTGTAATACCAGCAGCTCTAGAGGCTGAGGCAGGAGGATTACAAGTTCAAAGCCAGTCTCAGGAACTTAGCAAGGCCCTAAGCAACTTGGTGAGACCCTGTCTCAAAACAATAAAAAATAAAAAGAGCTGTGGATGAGTCTCAGTAGTTAAGCACCCCTGAGTTCAATCTCCAGTACAAAAAAAAAAAAAAAGAGAGAATGATTTTTGTCTAATCTGATATGCACAAAATAAATTACAGATGTGATAAAAGGGGAGGCTGGGTACAAAGCAGAAGGCTATTGTTCTATTTAAACAAGAGATTATGATGTCCTAAACTAGAGTTGTAGCAATGTTCAGGGTCAATGCTAGTTTTCATAGCACACTTGTGAAAATTAAAAAGAGGCACCTAATCCTCAAGGTATTTTAAATATGTCTATTATTTTAAATATGTCTAATATTTAAATATGTCTGGTTGTGTGTGTGTGTGTGTGTGTGTGTGTGTGTGTGTGTGTGTGTGTAGAAGAGGAAACATTTAGGCCATCTGCAGGAACATTTTTTACAAAATCATATTAAAGGGAATGCCCTTGGGCTGTGTTGCAACCTCCACAATCATACATGGAGGACTAGAAATTTTTACAGAAAAGTTCTACAATGGAGAATTTCAGATATTCTTTTGGATTGGGTATTGCATATGAAGAAAGACAACTGCTGAGTGGGGACCAGAGAAATTAGTTAATTGGAGATCTTGTTTAAAGGAATGGGAGAAATGGAAGAAGTAGGTAGTTGTGGATACTGGAAAACCAAGAGTTCTCTTTCAACTTTGTTCAGTTTGAGTTCTTTATCAAATAACCAAATCAAAATGTTCTGTAGGAAACTGAATTCATGAGCCTGGATCTCAGAGGAGAGGACAGAGCTACAATTTGGGCTGGGTGTGGTGGTACATGCCTATAATCCTAGCAGCTTCAGAGGCTGAGGCAGGAAGATCACAAGTCTGAGGCCAGCATCAGCAATTAAGTGAGGCCCTGAGCAACTTAGTGAGACCCTGTTCTCAGAATAAAAAACAAAAAGGAAAAAGGGCTGGGGATGTGGCTCAGCAATTAAGTATCCCTGGGTTCTCAATTCCCAGTACCAAAAAAATATATACTTTTGGTATTTATTTATTATTTTGGTATTTAATAACATTTACATATTGTATATATTAGGCATATTTATATTTTTATATTATTAATATATATGGTATAAATATATTTATTTATAAATATATATATTTTGGGGAGTCATTAGCATATAGGTATCTTTAAAAATCACAGGACCAGACAAGATTTTCTAGGAAGAACATTTATTAATACCAGCAGCTTTAGTGCATGTGTGAGGCATTGGGTTCAATTCTCAGTACTGAATATAAGTAAATAAAATAAAGATCCACTGACAACTAAAAAAATATTTTTAAAAAAGGAAAGAGAAGATGCATAAGACTGAGTGAGCCCTTAAATGAACTCATATGAAAAGTTTGAAGAGAGAAAAGGAATCAGTAAAGAAAAATAAGTTTTGACCAATAACATAGAAGGGAAAAAAGGGGGAGAGTGGTTGTCTGAGAATTTAGAGCATAAATTTCAAAATGATGAAGTGGTCAGTGGAGACATTATCAGACCAAGTCATGCACACTAATCAAAGAAAGCAGTGTTTTGTATGGATCAGACACCAAATAATTCTTAACCATTTAACAAATGAAAAAATAATAGCAAACATGCATGCTGTGCTCTCTACAGATCAGACATTGTTATATAAGACTTTTACATATATTAACTCAGTTAATCCTCACCATTATTCTATAAGGTAAAAACTATAATCGTTACTTCAAGATGAAAGAATTGAGGCCCATACAAGTTAAATAATCTGTGCAGTGTGACATTGTTAGAATGTAGTAGAATAAGGATTGGGACCTGGCGATCTAGCTTCAAAGCAAGTGCTCTTAACCTCTGTGCCATTGCTGATAAATGAGTGAATGAGATAACAGTAATTTCTAAGAAACTTTTCATGAGGATTTGGAATACATTAAATTATTGGTTGACTTCTAAATCTTATTCTGCCCCAGCTGTTTTTAAATGCATTTGCCTTCCTTGAAATCACTCTGTCAAGGTGGCACAATGAAGTCAACCAAAAAGAGATGGGGCAATAGGAGGAATCAATCCTACATTAAAACAGGGCCAGGCATGATGCACAAAAGCACTATCACTGGCTAGCAACCAACTATAGCTCACTGACAGCATCAAAGGATAGGCCCATTTGTTTAAAAATTTTATAGAAGAATCCATTTTCAGAGCCTCATTGTTTCTTCTAATTCCCATTTTTCACTTTGCCCCAGTTATTTAGTTCCTTCCCTTGGTCCATGGACAGCTTTATGTCCCTTCTCATATCCTCTCGGCCTGACTTGGAAGCCAGGTGCATGCAGGTGTGACAGTGCCTTGCCTCAGTTTTGATGTCTCTGGCTATCTGCCTAGGATTGCTCTGCACCACCATGGAGAAAGCCCATAGAAGCCCACTCACCCATGGAAGCACACCTACAGACCTGCAAGTGAAGGGAGTTAATGCCCTCTAGAGGTCTGTGACTATTGAGAAACAGCAGCTGGGAGACTAATACTCCCCGCTTCAGGTCTGATGGACAGCATCTCTAAGGAACATGCAATAATTCCTGAAAGGCTCACCAAAGGATCCAGTCCCAGTTGCCCACAGCAATGCCCTCAATAGCATTATCTTGGGTTGGCTTTTTCTCCTTCCATGATCTTCATTTCTGTTCTCAAAATAAATCACACACATCAAGTCCTTGCCTCAGGCTTTGTTTTTTTGTTTTGTTTTGTTGTTGTTGTTTTTCAAGTGAAACATATGAAGGCCACCCCATTAAATTAAGAGAACATGAGATTGAGTCTCACCTGAGAGACTTATTCCCGATCACTACCCATAGCCCTCAGAATTTAGAAACAGGCCTGGGGTTGAGAATTTAGAAACAGGCCTGGTTCCACTGCTAAGTAAACTTAAACTATTGAAGTAAACTTCAACAAAATGTTACTTCCTGTGACTTAGTTTTCTTATCCATAAAATGTGAAGAACAAAAATATCATCCTGCTACGGTGTTATGAAATAATGGATATGATAATAAAGTGATGGATATGTGTAGCCTTGGTAGATAGATTCTCTAGTCAAATGTTAAGGGTGTGTGTGTGTGTGTGTGTGTGTGTGTGTGTGTGTGAGAGAGAGAGAGAGAGAGAGAGAGAGCGCGAGCGCACGCGCATATAGTATTTTCTTTTTTTAACCAATTTGTTTCTAGGCCATAAGAAAACTATTACAAGGGGCTGGGATTGGCTCAGCAGTAGAGCGCTCACCTAGCACGTGCAAGGTCCTGGGTTTGATCCTCAGCACCACATAAAAATAAATAAATAAATAAAATAAAGATATGTGTCCAACTACAACTAAAAAAATAAATATTAAAAATATTTAAAAGAAAACTATTACAAAATAAGTTTATACAATATGGTAGCTATTACCTATATGTGAAATTTACATGAAATAAAATAAAATAAAATTAAAAATTCAATTCCTCAGTTACATTAACCACATCTCAAGTGTTCAGAGGCCACGGGTGGCTAGTAGCTCTTGCATTGTCAGATAGTGCAGTTTACCATTGGATTGACAGTTTGATTGGACAGCATTGTATTCAATATTCTTATTGCAAAAAAATTCAATATTCTTATTTGCAAAGAGGCAGAGGGGAGGGGATGTCATGTCTTGAGTACTCTATAGCTATGTCTATTACCCAGCTATTGAGAAATTTTTCTCCCTGGAAATTTTCATCCAATTAGAAGTCCAGGCTCATCTTGATGGTGGCACTGTGCCCAGTGCCAGGATTTCTGGGCTTCTCCCAGCGTAAGTTTCAAAGTGCATGGCTTTAATTGGGCAGATGACACTCCTCTGAGCAATGTAATGTTGCCTTCTCGCCTGACAGTTGGCACAGTGGAAACTGGGCACTAGAAAAGAGATCAAGTCCAGCCATGCTACAGAGGCACAGCCAGTTAGCAAATGACCATATAGGAATGTCACCAGGTCACTGATCATATCACCCTCATACAGGACTGCTGACTCATGCAGGTGTTCCTTCCTGAGTTTCAGAGGTTTAGGGTGACGTTTTTACTAGGGATACTGTAAATGCCTCCACACTTTATTGACTCACTCACAAACCTGATAGGTCAAGGAGCACAGTTCCTGGCAGAGACACGTTGTGGAAATTTTGCAGTGGAAAGTTTGTCTTCCAGGTCTCACTCTGGTGCCTGTCCACAAAGTGTCAGTGCTCTCATACAGGCTTGAATCCCGCCTCAGCAGGGCCCAGCCTGTACTGGCTCAGATGCCTAATAGATTGGATACTTTTTCTGCCCTGACCTTCCCCACTATCAAAATTCATCAATGTGCTGAGTAATCCAAGCTGAGGTAAAAATGGGTAAAAGACATTATCCCCCTGAGGTCTGAAGTTAACAAAAATATTAAGATGCAAAATCTTAACTCAATACTTCCCCAAGAGGAAATCTATTTGTTGATCTGAAAGTCAGTAATGCCCATTAGCAATGCCTCCTGTTTCTACAGCCACCTTTACCTCCCATCATAGGCACAAAGATTAATGATCATGGAACTTAGAGAAATCAAAAATAGCACTCTGTGAGGATAACACAAACCTGGTTGGTTCTTCACTTAGCTTGCTCTTCAACAAGACTGATTCAAGCACCCATTGTATCTGACACCATAATAGCAGGGAGATGTGCATCATGTCTGGAAAACACTCTGGGTCTTCCTTGCACCTTTTCTCCTCAGGGCTCACATTGCCATGTTTTTAACCCATGACACTTCCTGGATGTGATATGCTTTTTCCACCTACCTTTCCTAGCTCAGCATGACCACCGAGCCTCTCAACCCTTGAATCTTTAAAATGTATCTAGCATTGGTTCCTAAACTGACATCCTACCTGATTAAGTAAGTCCTAGAAAGCAAAGTTTTAAATACAATTTAGAGAAAATGGTGCATCAAATAGTGGCAGAACCCAACAGAGGACACAGGGTTAGATCTTACAGTGTCTAATACATAAATGACCAAATATATAAATGTATTATGTAATTTCAATATTAAAAAGTTTGATTTGGGAGTCAGGATGCCTGGGTTCAAATTATGGCTCCATTACATCACAGCTATAGAACCTGAGTTATTTAACTTCCCCATACCTTGCTTCTTCAAGTGTGAAATGTGAACATGATATCATCCTCATGATAGGATTTTTAGAAGGTTAAAAATAGGATAAAGCTTATAAAGCATTTAGCATAGGGTCTTCACTACAGTCAGAGACTAATTACTGGCAGTGCTAACTATTAATGTTATTTGGCAATATATTTGTCATTGTCATTATTATCCATTTAATAATAATCAGGGCTCCTTGATAACTGATTAGAGTTAGCAGCCAAGGGATGGAAACAAGAAAGCCAAGGTCTTTGCCACTCTGCCTTCTGGACCTGAAGCCTCCCAGCTGCCAGAATATAGTTGCTACCCAGAGAAATGATTAGACGAAGAGCCTGCTTATTTTATCACATCTTTTTCCTATTTTCCCAACTTCTCCTTAAAAAGAAATAGACGTTTATTTAATCAGCTGAAAATTTCAGGGGAAATTTTCCTTTGTTATTCTCACAGTATTGAACAGTATAAAGAATGCGATCATTTACAAAACCAGGTGATATGGCTCATTTTCCCTTAATTTTCACCACATGCTTAAGGTGATATTTTCATGAACACAGCAAAAATAATAAACAGAACGATGATTCACTATTTTCTCCAACAGATTTTTGCAATGACATTTTGCAACAAGATAGAAATTATTTCTCAAGAAAAAAAATCTCATCTTCACACACAAACAAAAGAAAGAAAAAACCCACAAAAGTGACATTTTTCTTCCCTGGAGAGTGTCTTTCTTTCTATGAGACCTGCCTTTCACCTCCACAGTCAGCTCCAGGTGTTAATAGAAAATGCTTTGGTGTGTCTAACTCCTGCAAACCATGAATCATTTCCAATCCCCGCAGAAATGAAAATTAACATCCTGAGTTTATGGGGTTGGCATTCCTCTATAAAAACTGGGCCTCACATTTGAATACAAATATTTCTGGATGAAAAGTAAGTCTTAAAGAAGAAAACCCCAAACTTTTCACATGCTATTATCTTTGTTCCCCCTCTTCAACCTTTAAAAACCGGCACATGCACAATAATTTGAGACCCTTTGTGCTGGTTCAAAATAGATTGGCATCACAGCAATCAAAAAGCAAAGTAATTTGCTCCAACAAATCCCTTTCAAATGGCTAGCTAGAGCAAGTCACAGATGTATCCTTTGTCCTTCCACTTTAATAGTGCAAGATAGCAGAGGTATGTGGGCCATAAATAATTATTTGAGGGTGAGGGACACAAAGGAGAGACTAAGAGAGGGTCATTCCAGATAAAAGATTTTATACCACTTCCATATCCGTGGCCACCAAATGAAAATGAATCTGCTTTGGCCTTTGTGGCCAGTGAGTGGACACCCCATTCTTCACCTGGTGCTAAGGACACAGACATTTTTCCAACTTAGTGAGTGTGGAGGAGGTGAAAGCCATGATAAAGACAAACACTTTCATTTACTCTCAGATTATACAATTACCAAGCCTGGAATCCTACTTTAGGGAGAGATTTCGGGGACAGCCCATCCAGAATTGTCCCTCAACATCATTTAAAATTACAAAATCTTGAGTGCCTTCGCACTGCCTACTTCATCAATAGCTTAACAATAAGGCCAGTGGCTAACTGGCTTTAAGGACATTGTTTGTCTCGCTGCTTAAAATAATTAGTTATATTTTCACAGAAGCCAGTGCCTCTTTTCTTAGAGCAAAGCCAATCCTGTCAGGCAGCTGATCCCTGGAAAACTCAACCTGGGCATGCTTTCTGCACAATCTGGTAAATTATGTAGTGTTACTAGTCCTCAACATTTGTGAAGAGAAGGCTGATTTATCTAAAACTACAATACTCAGGGCACTCAAATACTCAACTTTGAATGTCAGAGAACTAACAAATTCTTTTACAGCATGTTACATGCCATATTTGGGGTATATGTATGCTAGAAATATTTGATGTTTATCTGAAATTAAAATTTACCTGTGTGTTATATTTCTGTTCATCTAAGAAAATCCCTGACGTTATCAACCTAAGAAGAGGAAAGTTTTGTTTGGACTCACAGTTTGGGAGGTTTCAATTTTTGGTCAGATGGGCCCATTGTTTAAGGGCCTGTGGCAAGGCAGGGAGTGTGTCAAAGAGAAAACTGTTCACCTCATGGTGACCCTGGAGAAAGAGTAGGAGGAATAAGGGGCTGAGGTACCAATATCCCCTTCAAGAGCATGCTTCTAATGACGAGACTTCCCACAGGTTCCAGCATCTCCCAGAAGCCTTGAAAACATGGATCTTTGGGGAACATTCCAGGTCATGACCATAGCAGCCTGGGTACCCTGTATTTTTATTTATTTGCCGAATTTGGTAGCACTATTTAGAACATCCCTATGATAGAGTATTGTTCAAAAATATTTATGCCCAATTCCTCCCCCATCTTCAATGGTGGAATTTAAATCCCTCATCCATCAAAATTTGATCTGAGCCAAGTAAAATGCTTTGGTCTCATGATAGGTGAACTATGCTTTCCCCTTTAATTGGGCTTGGTCATATAAATTACTATGGCCAATGGGATGTTAGCAGATTTGACTCGATTAGGGATCTGAGTTCGGTTTGCATAGTTGGGCTTGAATTCTTATACTTCTCCCATTCCAATGCTCCCAAGTCGGCTTGGACCCAAAAATGAACATATAAAAGATAGCCCTGAGACCAACCTACTGTGAGGATCCGAGTCCAGTCAAACCCACTGCTTGTTGCAGAGGTGCCCAGTCAACCCCAACCTAGGTCTGCCGACTCCAAGCCCATTTCTAGTGTGGCTTTAGGTGATAAATTTTGTATCTCTTTGTTAATGCAGCACTACATAGCAATAGCAAACTAAGATACTACACATATTGGTTTTTAAGCATAAAAAAGTCTTTGTTTTCTTAAACGGCTTCTTAAAAATAGCCAAGTATTCTCTTCAGTCTGCAGTAATGATCATCCTAAAATGCTGAAGGTGATCTACTACAAAGTACCAGGCTGAGGTTTAAAATAATTAAGTTAAAATTCCAACTCTTCTATTTACACATTGGGTAAGTGTGGGTAAATAGAAAAACCTCCTGAATGTGTTCCCCTAGCTGTGATATGAAGATAATTTCTATCCATCTGCTCTCTAAAATTAAAATGATGAACCAATGAGCCAATGTATCAAGAGTGCTTTGGTAAATTGTAAAGTTCTGAATAAATAAATGTGCAGAGCATTTAGAACTATGCCTTGTATATAGTACATACTCTCTGGGTGTTTGCCAAATAAGCAAGTATATGCATCCACTGTACAATCTCATTTTATTCAGCAATGTTTTTAGCATGTGCACTGCAGTGAGCACAGTAAATAACTGTGGAGTAGGGAGGGTGTCAAGGAAACTAAGACAATGGTCTAAGAACCCAGATGGGAAGGTCAGGAAAAGCTTTACAGAAGAAGAAAATGATGTGAGATATTATTATTACATGCCACATTGAGTTATAACAGTCTCTCTCACTCAGACGCATAGATGTATACTGTGCAAAGATTGTCATGAAATTTCTTTCCTAAGATCTGAGACATTCATTTAGAGAATGACACCCCCTCACTCACTTCACAGTAGATAGTTTTACTTTCCTAGCATACACAAAAATAAATTGATGGAAAAGATGGGAGGGGAGAGAAAGAGACAAAAAAGACTCTTGGAAACAGTATAAATCCACTTGACTGAAACTGTCATTTTCAAGAAAACTGGATTAACTTTTGTTTTGTTTGGGTTTTGATTGCATGAGGCCCATTTTTCATGCAAAAGATTTAAACTTTCCAATTTATGTTGTCTTTGATAAAGTCCAAATGCATGCTCTGATCTTCCAAAGAAAAGGTTCGTTCATAAATTTTTCAATCAAAATCTATTTACATAACTACTGTTATTTAAAGCAGGACTCCATGATAGATACCAGAACTACATTTCAAAGTGTGACTTCGGAGGTTGAAAATTCAAACATGGAAATTCATGCACTAATAACGTCACTAATGATCTTAATGAAGACAGAAGTTAGCAAATGCACGCAGAAGACAGACAAGGATATGGGTGATTATGATTAAATCATAGGCTGGGAAAAGCGGCAAAACACTGAAGAATTTGACAGAGGGTTTAAAGGTTTTACAGAGCCCATTCAATCAGATACCATACCAGGGAGCACAGAGTAGGGCCTTTTAAACAGAGGCTAGTTTTATGGAGTTCACTCTGCCTATACTGTGAAATCTGGACCAGCAAGAAGGGATGCTAGAAGGAGATGCCAGTTAGGAGGCTGTCTAGTGATGAATTTCTTAAGACCCTCTTTCCAAAGAGTAGCCCCCTTTGCGTTGCCATAAAGTAAAGCTTAACTCTCTGGAGACGTCAATCCAACTTTCTTTGATTGGTTCTCAGTTTTCCTACATTCAGTTTTCTTCAGCCAATATTAAAGAACATTTGTCATTTACATTCTTCTCTCATAATGTAATTTCCTTTTTTTTTTTTTTTTTTTTTTTAGCCTTAACAGTCACTCTAGGAAATTTGCACCACTTTGAGGGATGAGTGGCATAAAAAGACATCAACACAAAGCAAACAAAAAATAGGAGTAATTCAAAGCCGAACTCTGTTTCTCCAGGGAAGCAAGAAGGCTTAGCAGAAAGAACATGGAAGAGGAATGCCAAAGCCAGAGGTTTGGGTCCAAGTCCAGGTGGCTGCTCATGAGCTGTACAGCTGACATGAACATTTATTCTCTCTCCAGCATCAGCTGCACTACCTGGGCCAGGTAAAGGTTGGGTAAATTATTCTCAAGCATTTTAAATTCTCAAATACTGTGATTCTGAGAAAATGAAGAGTTTGACAGCCTATTCTGTGACTGTACTAAGCACTCTCCATGTTTTGCTTCACTGGGTCTTACCCTCACTCCTGTGTACTGCACACCATCAGATCCCCTGTACAGATGGTGTACAGGGGAGCCTACAGATCCTGACCATCCTGGTCAAAATAACAGTAAGTAGTAGACATAATCACCAAAAGAGCCCACGCCTAGCTTACCTCAAAACCACTATCTGTGTTTTTAATATCATTTCCTCACAATGTTATAGGCATATCTGATTAGTGTAGAAATTTCAGACATATACAATTAATATAAAGAATCATACTTTGTTGTCTTAGATCTGTGCCTAAATTTTATAAGATTATGCTAGTTTTTATTTTCTTCTTTGTCTAAAAACAGAAAAAAAATTATGTCTTCCTTTTTTTCTTGTACTTAAATATTCTTTTAGTTATATAGCTATTGTCATTTAAAGCAGGATTCCATTATAGATACCAGAATTACATTTCAAAAGGTGACCTCAGGGGTCTAAAATTCAAACATGGAAATTCATGAACTAATAACATCACTAATGATCCTAATGAAGAGAAAAATCAGAAAAAAAAATTTAAGAGGGGGACAAAGAAAGGGAAAAGGTTAGATCTGATAACTGTTACAGAGTCAATCAACAAACATACACTAAGAACCTATATATGCTGAATGCCAGACCTTCCTCTCTACCTAAATAAATTCTTCTAATTCTTTTATAGCTACATACCATGCTCTGTTTACTAAATGTTCTTATGAGCATTTTTTATGCTAAAAAATCTTTGCAAATATTTTGTGGCTAACGGGTTTTTTTTAAAAGTAATACGCTGTTTTGAGATATTTAAGGTGTATTTTCATAGGGCTTTATTTTTAACATAAATAACACTGTCAAACATCTTTCAGGATGATTTTGAGCAGATGATTTACAAAGGGCATAAAATATTTCCTGTGGTCTTGTTACATATTACCAATATGCTTTGCTATTAAAAAAATATCTAACAATTCACCTTTCCACAGGGACCTACAAAAATATCTGTTGCATTCTATCTCACTGATATCACTCTTTTAGTTCTGTAAACATTACAGGCAATGTCTTAGCTTTTTCACTGCTGTGACTGAAAGACACAACCAGCACAATTATAGAGGAGGAAAAGTTCGTTTGAGGGCTCACGATTTCAGAGGTCTTAGTCCATAGAAGGCTGACTCCATTCCTTGGGGCTCGAAGTGAGCAGAATGTCATGGTGGGAGAATGTAGCAGAGAGAAGTAGCTCACATGGCAATCAGGAAGCAGAGAGAGACAGACACTCCGCTCTCCAGATACAAAATATATACTCCGTAGCCATGCCCCCAATGAGCGACTTCTTCCAGCCTCAACCCACCTGCCTCCAGTTACTACCCAGTTAATCCCATCAGAGATTAATTTACTGATTAGGTGTTAAGGCTGTAACCCAATCATTCTCCTCCAAACCTTGATTGTCTCACGCATGAGCCTTTAGGGGATATCTCATATCCAAACCATAACAGTCAAAGGTATCCTTCTTTTCTATTGTCTTTGAATTTTAAATACATAGAATATGCTTATTGGTGATTTTGACTTCCTCTTTAATAAAGGGATTATCCACTTTCTACTGGGATTTCAACCTCTTACTATCAATGGAGTGCTTTCCTTATATATCAATACCTTCAACCTGTTGTCTATCATGTTTGTCAATTGGTGTGTCTTGCAAAACACCTCCAGTAGAAGAATTGTGTTTTTTGATTCTGTTACTAGAGAATATAAATATAAATATGCATACCTTACAAGCAGGAATCTGTGTATGAAAAATTGGCACAAAAGATTTTTTAAAAATTCAGTCCATCTGGACGATCACTCAGCCTACACCATGGTACCAGAGGCTACAACATGGGCAGTACAGTGTGGTCATTAAGGTTTCCATCAATCTCCTGGGACTGAGTGTCCCTGGCCCCGAGTGATTACACCCATTCTGGACTTTAATGACTCCAAGCAGTTCACAAGCAAGAGGTTGATCACCTTCTCAGCAGGGAACTGAATATCTGGTTACTACATGCCGTCCCTACTGACTGGCCACAGCTGATATGATGGCAGAAATTTCTCTCCATTTCATTTATGCAATAGAGTTCATTGACTTGTTCTGACTTTTGTGTTTTCTAGAGCCTTAACCTTTTCCTTCATACTAGTGAGATATGACTGGAATGCCATTCATTCTTTTGCTCATTCATTCTTTCAAATAAATATTTATTGCATGTCTGTCATTTGCCAAGAACTGTGCTTGGCACTTAAGATTAAATTAGTAAGTAAAGAAACCAAACACAATCTCTGATTTCAGGAAGCCTAGAGAGAGGAAAGGGCATCAAAACCACATAGTCACACCAATAGAGGCAGCAGGTACCTGTTCTGCAAAATCACAATAAGAAATAAAGTTAGAAAGAAGACCTGAGTGATCCATCCAGGACCTTAAATGATAAGGAGCCAATTAATATTCTAACCAGATTTGGGCTTTAGGAAGATCTTCCTGGCTACTAGGTGGATAATAATTTTGGGTACAGGGGACAATATAACATTTGGAGCCTACTGCTGTGGTCCAGGAGAAGCAATGAATTAGCTTCTACTAAGGTAAGCACAAAGAGGAAGTTAGAGAGCTTCTTCACCAAAGGTTCTTATTACTTCTTTGCTTCCTCTATATTGTTGAAGCAGGTCCCTGACCTACAACTGGGACAGGCAAAAAGCACTCAAAAGGAGAAAAATGGGACACACTCTAATATTTTCTGAATGAAGTGCAAAAACCCCTTGACATGCCCTTTTCCTAGAGTAAGTTTGGTGGTAAGAAGCCAGCAACTCAATGCATTAAAACTAATGAATTTCAAAACTTCTTTTCTCATGTTTGGTCATGTTAGTGTCTCTTTGTCAGAAAAAAAAAGCAATAAAATCACCACTCTCCTTCAAATATAAAAATAACATCATGCTGGGAATTTATTCTGTTGTTCAAAAATCTCTTTGGGGGCTTTTAAAATGTGTTCATTAATTCATAATATGCGTTTGTTAAGGTGTCTCCTATGTACCTGGTATTTTTCTAAGAACTGGAAACATAGTGATCAAGACAGGCATGATTTACACTCTGAGAAATTATACTCTAGTGGGGAAGATAGACATGTATATAAAATGGATAAATCAATAAGCGAATATAAGCTTATATTCATATTTATAATTTTAGTGATAAGTATTGTGAGGAATTAAAATATGGCCTTGGATAATGTAACATTGGGAGGAACTAGTTTAGATACAGGGATCAAAGGGTAGAGGTCACATTTGAGCTGAACCCTAGAACTTGAAAGGGAAGAAGCCAGATAAAGGTCTGGGAAAGATCTTGGGAAGAGAATTTTTAGAAGAGAGAAAAAGAAAGTTTGAGAGTTTTGTATTTCTCAGGTTGTTCTAGCAGTGGACAAAACAACCCCAAATTTCAGTGGCATAGTACAAGGAGAGCATGTTTCTCACCTAGACGGGAGCATAGTCTAATGCAAGTCTCAGCGTGGTGGGAGGGGTATCCTGTTCCACATAATGGCTGAGTCTCAGATTCTCTCCGGAAGCCCTCAGCAGCTTAGATTCAGGCAGAGTAGGGGAATAGTTGGATTTCATCAGGTCAGATTTTAAGCAGATGAGTTTAATGGGGGCAGGGGGCAAAGAAGGATGAGGGTTGTATAATAAGGATTTTGGCCCTACCAAAAGAGAGTTCTAGCCTTTGTCCTGGCTCCCTAGAGGTAAGCTCTACTGGAATTTTCTCAGTGATAAGAGGCTCCCTTTCACTCACAAAGAATTCCTCAAACTCCACCTAAAAAATTTATGTAAGCAAGACGAATCAGGTTGGAACTGGCCACACCTGAGAGATTAGAGTGGGGGCTATCTGATTCAGAAAAATCAACCACTTGTTTTTGCTTCATGTGGTATCAATCAACCTCAAGGCTAAGTGCAATCATGGAGGCAATCAATCAATCAATCATGCCTACATAATGAAGCTCCAGTAAGCTCTAAACACCAAAGCCTAGATTGAGCCTCCTCAGTTGGCAGTACACTATGAGTATTGTCACTCATCAGTTCTGGCAGGATAATGTTGCACAAGCTTTACATCTGGAATCCTCTTGGACTCTGCCCCCTGAATCTCATCCTTGGGCTGATTTTATTGTAACTTTCCCCTGGAATATACGTATAGTGTGTGTAACTATAGCTTTAAACGAGTTCTTTGAGTTTTCTAGCAAGCTTTCCAACCTGTGGATGGTTTGGGGAATGCCCTTTGTGGGTCAAATTGTCCCCCCCTCTTCACAAATTCATGTTAAAGTCCTGTTAGAACTTCAATATGTGAACTTATTTGAAAATAGAATTATGTGATGTAACTAGGTAAATTAAGGTGAGATCATACTTCAAGGCCTCTAATCTGATAGGATTGTTGTCTTTCTAAAAAGGGAAATTTGCACATAGCCTTACACACATGGAAACAGGATGAGCAGGCAAGAGCAGAGATTGGGTTGATACCTCTGGAACTCCAAAGGGTGCCAGCAACCAGAGGCACAAAACAGTATCATGTGGGGACTCAGAACCAGGAGACAGATCAGTGTCCTGGGATGTGCAAGATGCAAGATGCAGTTAGGATAGCAGATATGCTTTAGCCAAAGGTGGGATCAGCCTCCAGTCTCCAGCTTCAACTTTAGTCCCCATCCAGTTCCATTTCAGACCTCAATTTGACCCATTTTTGTCCCCAGGTCTCTTCCATAGGCTCTTTTTATATGCAGGCCAAACAAAGAAGGCACACTGCCAACAGGTTCCATAAGTGGGTGCATGTTCACAGTGTCTCTGACATTGAGTATATATGCTGGATCAGAGTGTTTCTGGCCTTGACTAACCATAACATAGTTGATTCCCAGCCCTGGCGACACACTAAACACAAAACAAAGACTTCCAAAATTCTTGGTGAGGGAGCCTAACTATAGCCATTTAGGGCCTGCCCCAACAATACATCCCTTTAGGATTCCCCACCATACGATCTATGTGTCTGAAGTCTTCCACAATGATCCCTTAGGAGGAGGGCAGAGCCCTGCATCCAAAGGCCACAATAATGGTACAAGTTGCAAAACATACACCAAAAGACAAACACCATCACTTATGATTACTAAAAGCCATTGTCAGTTTCATCCCTTATTGAAGTGGCAATAAAGTATGTTTCCCAGCCATGTCCAATTATCCAGGGACAGATTGGATTCACCAGGGTTGTCCAGCAAAACTCACAGACATTTCAGTGCATACCCAGCAGGTACCTCTGGTATAGGTGTGTATCCAGTTCACAATGGTGTTGGTGAGGACACACCCACAGACAAAAGGACAAAGTAATTATATGCATTAGCACAGATAAATCTCATCCATCTGGGAAAATGTATGAAAGTTTTGAATCACAGGAAAGCAGAGTGGCCACCTGTGGTGGCTTCCCTGGACATTGATACCTTACCCATACAGCTTGGTCCTGAACTTCAGCAGGCTTGGTGTGTACCAGCAACAGGAAACTCATAATTGGCCAAAGGGAAATAACAAACATGTCCCTTAAGGTTCCATCTATGGGACCTGACCAAGTCACATGTACCTGGGGATGGGGATGGGGGCATCCCCTAGTTGCAAGGAAATCACAAACCAAAACCTTTTCTTCAAGGGGCTAACAGGGATACCCAATGAAGATGGAGGGCCATTATTGTCCAGAGCCATGTCCAATCCACATTTCACCCCCTATTTAATCCAGTGGGAGCAAACAAAAGAACATTCCCTTGCTTCCCCAACCTAGGTTAAAGTACAACATCCTTTGCTGTCACCTAGACCTGTAATGATGCTGCTGTGAGATGCAGCAAAGCTTCCACGGGATCTATCTACCTTGTTAGGAACACTCATTCAGAGCTCTCACAACTTCCCATAGGCACTGCACCCACCCTTTCATGGAAAGTGGGTTGACTAGAGTCCTAAATCCTTGCTTACGCAGATCATTATATCTATCTTGCCGGCAGCCTGTGGGTGGTATGGGACATGCAGCTCCCACTGGACCTGTATCTGATTTGCCCATTGCTGCATGTCTTGACCTGTGAAATGGGTACTTCGTGCACTCTCTATTGTGATGGGCTGGCTGTACAAGGTCATCAACACATCAGGAAACAAATTGTTCATAGCATACTGATTTGCTTGTTCTTAGGCCAGGCAAGCCTGTAGCCATATCCAAGGCAAACATATCTGTCAAGGCAAACATAGCCCTTTCTGAATTCAGTAATGTAGTCAACATGCCATTGTGTCAGAGGGATGCATCCCTATGTTATCTGGCCATCCATGGCTCCAAGGTGTGGGGGGGTGTGGATATTCCTGAGCACAAACCACACATGCCTTGCAAGCCTCTACCAGGGCATCCCATGTTAAAGGCAGACCCCACTGTTTGACTACATTCCACATAGTTTTCACACTTGCATGCTATATGTGGTGATACAGCCAAATCACCAAGTCAGTAGGAGGTCCCTGTTCTAACCACTGCACAATAGCCAGAGCATCTGCTTCATCCTTCTCTGGGCTATTCAGGGGGCACGGCCAGTAACATGTCCCAAAGTCACCAGTTCCTGGTGGCCCAACTCCCAGAGCTCTTGCCGCAGAACTTGACCTCAATACACAGCACAACTGTTGTGTATCGTATCAGTATCAAACAAGACAGTGTGTGTTTCTGCCTCTACAGCCAATACCATCCACACAGACAGTTATCCAGGGCTGGAGTCATTAGTTTACCAAACACTGAATGATATTGGTCTTACCTCCAAGGCATGGGCTTATTTCTGGTTCACTTTCATAGATCATAGGCTCTAGCACCTCTCTCTTTTTTGGCCCCTGCCAGATTTTAATACACTTAGGTTTCTTGGCACCTCCCAGCTTCTAATACATCTGGGCTCTCTCTTGCCCCCTGTAAGTTCCTAGTACACTTGGGCTCTCTCTGGCACACTCAAGGTTGTATAGGATCAATAATATGTAACATATGGGGTGTCTTTCCCCTGTCAGCTCACGGCACCCCTTAATCTCACAGGCATAGCAACAAAGCAGTCAGGGACTCTTTTGACCTCTGTCCAAATTATTTTCCCAAGTCCACTAACTCCAACTCCATTTCACTGGTGGAATGTGGTAAACTTGGTTACCGGGGCCAGGTCTGCTGGCAGCTACCCATTGGAGTCATCAGCTGCTGCTGTTTCGTTTTCTTCATTACCATTGGCTGGACTTGCAGACATTAATCTTATTTCTCCTCCTTGGATTCCATCAGCACCATGGGGAAGCTAAGGAGTAAATTCAAGGTATGGAAATTCTCTTCCAGCCACCATACTCTGGCCCTCAATGCCTCTTCCTTACCTTGTAACTCTCTCATCTTGGTAGTCTCTGGTAAAGCTGCATCAGTTTTTGCTCTCAAAGCTGTAAAAAACATTCATCTCACGGCCCCAGTGGTTGTGCACATGGCTCCTCGGGCATCTCCACTGCCCTCTTTGTCCTTGGCCATGGGATGATGCCTGGGCTCTGTGGCTCAGTTCAGGGTCTGCTCTGCTGGGTCCATGTTCACCACAGGGCAGCCAGAAGTCTTCTCTAGGCTCACAGGGTATCCATCCACTGTATCCCAACTCTACATAGGAGTTCATGCTGATAGGACCTTGGCAACCGAGTGATACATGCTGCTTGGGGGCCAGAGTTCCCTCCTGTTCATCCAGGTTGAGGAATCTCTCACCTGCCAAACATCCTGTCAAACTTCCTGCCAACTACACCAACTGTCATGCAGGGGCTCTGACCTAGGAATCAGATTCAGGGTCCTGGGAGGCAGAAGAAGATGCAAAATGCAGTTAGCATGGTAGACATTCCTTATTCAGAGATGGTAACAGCTGTCAGCCTCCAGCTTCAGCTTTAGTCCCCAGCCAGTTCCATTTTAGCCCTAATTTTGACCCCATTTTTTGTTCCCGGGTCTTTTCCATAGGCCCTTTTTATATGCAGGCCAAACAAAGAAGGCACACTGCCAACAGGTTACATAAGGGGATGCATGCTCACGAGATAGTGTTTATGACCTTGAGTATGTATGTTGGATCAGAGTGTTTCTGGCCTTGACTAACCATAACATAGCTGGTTCAGCCCTGGCTGCACACTGAGAACATAACAGAGACTGCCAAAAGACTCAGAGAGGAAGCCATTTTTGGCTTGCCCCAACAGATTCTTACCATCCTCAGAAGAAACCAACCCTGCCAACACCTTGATCTCAAATTTCTATCAGCTAGAATCCTGAGACATTAAATTTTTATTGTTTGAGCCATCCAGTCTGTGGTACTTTGTTACAGTAGCTCTAGGAAATTCATATCCCCCAAACTTGGAGTTGATATGAGAAATCTAGGGCAGGATTAGCAGTATAAAGGATTGTGTCCCTAACCTCACAGTTTGGCCAACTCCAGGAGATGTCTAAGCTGGCAGAATATGATGACATGCAGAGAGTTGGATAGTGACAAAATAGTAGGGGCAATAGTTTGAGGGCCCCAATGTGGATAAAGAATTGTACTTGGTACACCAATGGGAGTGAGATTGAAAGGTTGGGTTGGTGACCAAAGGACCAGGTGCTTGCCATATAGATTTTTGGAAGTGTTACAGTTACTGGTGATGGTGCCGACTAATACAAGACAAGGGGAAGAGTGGCTGAAGTGGGTTAGAGGAAATCATCATCTGAGGTAAGGAGGTAAAGGAATCAAGACAGCCAGATGTTGAACAGAATCATCTTCATAGACATTGATGTTCTCTAAGGTGGTGAGAAAGGGAAATCAGGTACCGCAGTCTTTAACGAATGAGAGAAAACAACTCAGTGCACTCTCAGTGGGTGAAATCCAGAAGGAAAGGTATTGATAGTGATGTCTGATAACTCAGACTTTAGTGGAACTTGAGCAATGATTGAAGAAGGAGTTAAAATGACTTAACAGTGTCAATAGGGAGGGTCTAAGGAAGAGACCTACCCCCCAACTCTTAGTACTGGGTGCCGCAGTCCGCCCTCATTTGTTCTAAATTATGTATTTATTAAACTGGATGCATACCCTCAAGATTAGGGGTAATCAAAACACTGTTTTCTAAAGTTTCTGTCTGTCCTAAACATAAAGGTCATGTGGGGAATCCCAGATGTCCAAGACACAAAATAGGAAAATAGCATATTCTACACATCTGGAAGGTAGTAGAGCTTGGATTTAAACTCTCCATGCATCCAGATATAACACTTATCTTAGACCATTCAGGCTACTATGGCAAAATACCTTAGACTGAGTAATTAATAAACAATAGAAATCTATTGCTCCCAGTCTGGAGACTGGGAAGTTCCAGATCAAGTTACAAGCGAAGAATCTGTCTGGTGAAGGCCTATTCCTCACAGAGATGGCACCTTCTATGTGTCCTCACATGGCACAAGTGGCAAAGGTGCTCCTTTTAACTTCTTTATAAGGATACTAATCCCATTCATGAGAATGGAGACCTCACAACTTAATCTCTTTCCACTGGTCCCACTTCTTGATACTACTACATTGAGTATTAGGTTCCAGCATCTGAATTTTGAGGGAATGCCAATATTCAAACCATAGAAACATCTTTACAAATAAAATTACCTGCCATTCTTCCATGGGGAGAATTATACTTCCCCATCTCATTGACATTGGACTCTGGCCAATAAGATGCAGACACAAGTTAGGTACTTCACTTCCCAGCAGTAATTTCAGGGTGATCACCACACTCTATTTTCCATCTGCCAAAAGACCAGCAATGTTCCAGGTGGATGCAAATCTATCTGTAGGAGTTCCAGAATACGACAATCCAGAGCAGAGACTCAGTCACCTACAAATGACAATCAACATGAATGTAAAATAAAATAAATGTTGGTTGTTAAAAGATACAGAGACTTTGGAATCATTTGTTACTGTTGCAGAACCTAGCTTATCCTAACTTGTACAGAAAAGAATGGAGTACTACTTGAGGTTTCAAATTTGGCTACCCAGGCAGATGGGATGGTAATGCAAGAGGAAGAAATGTTTTCCTCTATACTTCTGTTTCTCCCTGCCTCCATCCAGCCTGAGGATGCTGATAATTACTCTCTGATATTTCTCCAAGGCTTAGTCTTTCTGAAAATGAGTTTTGCAATGATATTCTTCCATGCTAAGTGCAGCCCCCAAGATTTTGCCCCTTTTATTTTATTCCAGAGGCAGCTCTTCTGCCTAATTAAGAGATGAAAAGAAGAGAGAAAGGGGGAACATTTATAGGCCCCAAATATCACAGGAAAATGTCTTACTGCCATCCAGAGCAACTTTCACAATGTCCACAAAACAGAAAAGTACTCTAGTAGCTCAGCACTAGGAAAAGAATATACCAATGGCCTGGAACAAGTCATTTTAAGACATGTCTTGTTTAGGCTACAAATTCTGGAAAACTTTGCCTGTTTCTATTATACTTTGCTAGTTTATTCTTGCTCAACAGCCATAAAAATAATGTGAACAGAACAATGCCTCATTTCCCCTAGAATTATGTCCTCTTTCTTAAAATTTTCCCAGTAACCATTTTCTTATATCCCTCAGGCAAGAGTTTATGCCATAGCAGTCCTGAAAATAGAGCCCTTACACATTGCAACATTACCCATGCCCTTCCATGAGCTCAGCTGATAACCATTCCCTCATTAAACTTATCTCCAGGAGATGGAGAAGGCACCTGTCCATTTGTTCAGTCCTTACTCCTGTCAGCCTCCCTTCACTTTGTTTCTTTATCAAGTGTGTGCTGGAGGAGCTCAGCAGCCAGGCCCAATGTGCAATTGCTGATGGTGAGTTACTCCTTTCTCTACAAATGGAGCAGTTGTGCAAAGGCTGCAGCAGGAGGCTGAGGAGGAGCCCAGCCTCACTGCTCCTTGGAGACTCAGGAAGCAGCTCCCTGAAGCTACTTCAGAAGTAAACTGTCAGATGAGCCCAGGCTGAACCCTGGCGGTCACTTGCCTGTTCTACTGCCATCGTGCCCTAGGTAGACTACAGTCCACAATCTCACCCCATCTGATTAACAACAAGAGAGATCACCCTAAACCACAAATCAGATCATGTCTCTCTCTTGCTTAAAATTTTTGAGCAGATTCATGTTAAGGTAAATCTTAAATATACTGCCCCCCTCCGCCCCCGTCCAGCCCTTCAGCACTTATACAGGCCCCTCACAATGTCTGCTGGGGGTTATGTTTTGGTTTGGAACTGAAATATCCCCCAAAGGGCTTATGTGTTGAAAGCATGTCCCCAATGTAACAAGGTTCAGAGGTAAGACTTTTAGGCAATCATTAGACTATGAAGGTTCTCACCTCATCAGTGAATTAATCCATTTTTTGCTAAATGAACTCCTAGGAGGTGGGACCTAGTTGGAGGAAGTATGTCACTGGGGACATGCCCAGGAAGGGCTTATTTTCTCCAGCCCTCAAACCCTCACCCCCTACTTCCTGGCTACCATGAGCTCTTGAGCTAAGCAGTTTTCTCCCGCCGCACATTCCTGCCATGATGTTTCTTCAGTGGAGTCTGCTGACCATGGACTTGGACCTCTGAAATCATCAGCTAAAATAAATCCTTCCTCCTCTAAGTAGTCCTTGTTAGGTATTTTGGACATGGTGACACAAAGCTGACTAACACAGGCTAATTCTTGAGCTTTATCCTTCTGCATACTGCTCTCTTTGGGGTACACTTTACGTCTTCTTCTACCAGAAAAACTCCTTTTGTATCTTTCAGATCTGATCACCACTGTCACCTTCTCTGGAGTCTGCCCATGCATACCACATCCTACCCATCCCACATTCCATCCTTAACCACGTTGAAATACAGGGTTTCTTTGTCGCATGCAACGTTGGTGGTAATTTACTGGTACCATAGATAGTCACTATTTGCTTCAATGGGATCTTCATCCTATTTTTATATTCACAAGAAATTGAATTATCTTACCCTAGTGCCAGAGTCAGGCCCAACATATAAGGATGATTCATTTCTATTCCATAGGCATTGATCATGCCAAGTTGGGAATCAAAAGTGGGAGAGACCCAGTTCTTGCCAAATAGAAACAAGTACATTCATAAATAACGATTGTATTGATAACTTATAAGATATTCATAAATCTTTCTTAAAGGATCAAAAAAACTGTTCCATGAATCAAAAAGCACAATTATTTGAGGGCTATTTCTTATTTTATCGTCTTTTGCATCAGACCTGATTGCAACAGTAATATCAGGGTTGCCTAATCAGTTTGGGCTCTAAAGGTAGATGCCATGAATACAAATCCCAATCCTAGTGATGCTTAGCTCTATTGCCTTGGGTAAGTCATTTAACCATCCTAATGGCTGATTTCCTCACCTGCAAAATGGGGGTAGAAGTGTTGCCTTCTGCATGAGGCTATTAAGAGGATTGGATTAAATGAGAGAGGATGAAAAAGGAGCGCAAAACAATGGTTGGCACATATTAAAAACCCAATAAACACTTGCAGTTAGCATTTGTGATCGTCAACATTTATTGTTGACTCAATAAAATGGCAGTCACTGTGCCATCTGCTTTCCACACACTGGCTTATTGAATCTTTACAATGCTAGTACAAAGGCACTCAGATTATTCTTGCTGCATACTGAAGAAAGGCAAGGCAGTATCACCCAGGGGCTCAGAGGAAGGATTTTGGAATCTGACCTATCACCCACAGGAACTTGGACCTGTTATTGAAACCTCTGTTTCTTATACTAGAATTGATTCTGTAAGGGTTTTTCTTTTATTGGAAGATTGCATAAGATATAAAAAGCTTAGTAGGTTGCTTGTCACATAGTACTACACAAATGTGATCGATTTTTATTGCTACTAAGATATTATTAATGAGTAAGTTCTATTATTTAGAGTGTAAGTCTCCCGTGATTTGGAAGCTAAGACCTGAGCATTGGTCATTATTATCCAAAGTACTGAGCCATGGTCTGGCTAATTCAAGCCTAGGTTTCTAGCCCTGGCTCACCAACCCCTGCACCTATAACCCAGCTCTCAGCCTTCTCCTACAGATCAGCACTGGTGACTCTGGGAGCAAAGACTGAAACTCTGTCACCAAAGCCAAGAGCTTTGGACAGTCAGGCAGAGAGAGCAGTTCAGAACCCCAACTCAACACGAACATGAGGAAGGCTGCCTTTTCCCTACGGTGCTCTGACTAATTAAGATTCAACACCTTTCCTTCCTGGTCCTTTTTCATTTTCACAGTTTTTCTTCACAGTAGATGTCACTACCAATATTTCTTAACGTGTTTCAATTATTTTTTTTTCCTTTGTGAGAATAAAAAGACAAATTAAACATCCTCTGCCAAAGATATCCCTTACTGTTTGTTTACAATGGTCTACATAAATATTTTTGCCCTCAGAAATTCGAAAAATAAAAGCATTCCCTGTGCAGCTGCTTCTGGGTGTGGGCAACCCTATGGACGTCAGACATCAGCTTCTCCTCTGAAATTGTTCTCTCTACCCTGGCAATGGTCTCTCTGGGAGTTCCCTGAAAGAGCGGGTGGTGAATGGGGCGCTCTAGAAACTTTAAGACAATCAGGCAGGCCAGCAGCCTGGGCACTGCAGGAACACCAGGCTCCCCAACATGTACTCCACAAGGGTTTCCAAAGTGCTGCTCAGAGATCTATTTTTAAGAACTGCTTCCTCTCCCTGATGTGTCCCTGACCTTAAAGCTTTGGAACACTAGCTTTGCGCTATTTTTATGCTCACAATGATGATTTTCAGCTAAGGCATAAACTTGTCACCTTTGCTGGTCCTTCTCTCTGACAGCACAGAACACGGTGAGGTGGCTGAGGTGCAATCTTGGCAGCCCAAGGGTAACTCTCAGAACAGACCTGGAACCTCAGCTTCTTACCTGGCCCTTCCCACCCCAGCAGGAGCTGCTAGGCCATTCTGTGATACTCCTCTCTTGGCCTTCGTCTTCTCTGCTAATGTCCTTTGCTGCTCCCTGTCTCTTTTGGGGGCCCTCTTCTACATTTTCCCTTCCCTGAATGCTACTTGCAAAAATGCCTCCTATGAGACCTGCCTTGTCAGCCTTCAGGCCAAGCCAGCCCTGTCACTATGCCAAAAAGCCTAGATAGTGGTCTGTAAGATCTCATCTCACTCAAGTCAGAATGGCAGCTATTATGCATACAAACAACAATAAGTGTTGGCGAGGATGTGGGGGGAAAGGTACACTCATACACTGCTGGTGCAAATTGGTGCAGCCAATATGGAAAACAGTATGGAGATTTCTTGGAAAACTGGGAATGGAACCACCATTTGACCAAGCTATACCTCTCCTCGGTCTATACCCAAAGGACTTAAAAACAGCATACTACAGGGACACAGCCACATCAATGTTTATAGCAGCAAAATTTACAATAGCTAAACTGTAGAATCAACCTAGATTCCCTTCAATAGATGAATGGATAAAAAAAATGTGGCATATATACACAATGGAATACCACTCAGCAATAAAAGAGAATAAAGTCATGGCATTTGCAGATAAATGGATGGAGTTAGAGAAGATAACACTAAGTGAAGTTAGCCAATCCCCCCCAAAAAATCTGAATGTTTTCTCTGATATAAGGAAGCTGATTCATAGTGGGGTAGGGAGGGGGAGCATGGGAGGAATAGACGAACTCTAG
This sequence comes from Marmota flaviventris, assembly GCF_047511675.1. Lineage (NCBI taxonomy): Eukaryota > Metazoa > Chordata > Mammalia > Rodentia > Sciuridae > Marmota > Marmota flaviventris. Next base: position 92,502,078 of record NC_092508.1, read on the forward strand.
GTAGGGCAGAGGGGTGGAAGTGGAAGGGAAGGGGCATGGGTTATTAATGATGGTGAAATGTGATGATCATTATTATCCAAAGTACATGTATGAAGACACGAATTGGTGTGAGTATATTTTTTATACAACCAGAGTTATGAAAAATTATGCTCTATATGTGTAATAAATAAAAATAAATTAGATATAAATAAATAAATACATGAATAAAAAATTAATTAAAAAAATAAAATGATTTTTAAAAAGAATTTCTTTTTTTTTTCTTGCTAGCACACTCCAAAAGACTTTTTAAAAAAGTTTTTAATATCCCTTCATGAACTTTAAGCACACTTAAAATGTTTGTTAGTGTTGAAACACATGTTTCCAGGCTGTATGTTGTGTATGTACTGTAAATACTGTATATTTTCATTAAAATTTTGGTGCTGCAGATATTGCTCATTTATTCATAGAATATGTTGGCCATGTAACCTAACAGGCAAGGCGATCTTCATTGTCAAGTCAACCAGCTACACTAGGTTTGCATTCTGACCAAAAGAGTGACTTCATTTTTAGAAATTCAACACGACGTGTTAATAAGAATCTTTGTGACGAACATTTATGAATTTTATACTTAAGATAAATAAATTGATTCATCAATAGATCATGATTGACCCATCTATCAAACAATGAAGGAATAAAAGAAGGAAACTTATCTTTTTGGACATAATTCAGTAGCCAGCTCCCTTCAATACTTTTTTCCTAAACTCTCTTTCCCAAGATTCTCCTGAGAGAGCTATACATTCTCATATTATCCTTTTTTTAATGTTCTGGAAAAAGGAATAATAACAAAATTCAGTATGGAACAAGAATATGCTTTTCTTTTTATAAGGCAGACAAAAGCAATCATAAAGGGGAGAGGTGAGCTCTCAAGAAGACCCACCATAAGCAGAGGCCACATAGACACCAAGGATTTGCAAAATGACTCTGCTATAGCCCATATATTCCAGGTTCAGAGACATATACCTCCCTGATCACTTTCCCAGGGCATTTCTGAGCCTGTGGCACTAATAAGAATAACCTGTGTTATTTCCTTGACTTCCCTCACCCCCAGGTCTCAGTTTTCCTTTACATGGGGATTCTATAATACCTTCCCAGATATTGCCTTCTTGGCAGATTGTTTGCTTTAGGATCTTGAAGGCTTCCTTCTTCCTTCCTTCCTTCCTTCCTCTTAACCTGACAAGAAGGAGGATTTATCTAACTGGGGGATTGCCTGCTTGATACCATGTATAATCATGTAGTAAATGTTGCCATGTACCCTCTCTTGATTCTCTGTACCCATCTGTGGAGCAAGGAGTAGAGTAGAACTCTTTTGGCCTTGAGTTTCAGCAGCATCTTCCAATCCCGTTTACCTGATTGGGTAGTCACAACTGAATATTCACAAATATTCAGTTTCTCCTCTTTCGGGGAATAGGATAAGACTGTATTTTCCCATATCCTTTGGGGTGAGACTTCACCATGTGACTTGCTTTGACCCAGGAAGTATGAAAATAGAGCCTTAAAAGTTGGTGAGTTTTATACCTGTCACCCTCTCACAGTTGCAGTAACTATGGAAACACAAGCCAAGATGAAGCTGTCTGGATCCCTGCATTATTATAATGGGAAGAACACTCCTAATGGACTGTAGCAGAAGTACAAAATAAGTGTCTTTGTTGTGATAAGCCACTGAGACTCTGGAGATGTTCATTCATCAATATAGGGTGGCCTGACTGATGCTGACTAATACACATATAAAAAAGAAGATGTTCATGTTGGGCCCCTACCTGTCCCTATGTCTATAATATTCAATTGGTTTGAAATTCAACAGTTAGAGGGGGGTGATTCATTGTCCAATCCATTTCTATACTTTCTATCTATCCAGACTTTATCCACCCTTCAGGGCTCACATTTCCCATATTTGTCGTAAGGTCTTCCAATGCTGTCTCATTTCAGTGTCCTTTTTCTCCTGTGAACTAGATATTTACCTGAAGATACAACTCAAGTGACTCCAGGAGTCAGGCAGGTAGCACAGACAGATAATTAGGAAAAACAAAGAGAATCTATCTTCCCTAAAGGTATCCCAGTTTAATTAAAACAAGGAAAAAGAAAAAAAAATGCACTGTGCCAGGCAAATAAATATACCTCTGGTCTTCCAGGTTGTGACCTTTGTAGAATTGTGTAGAATTCCTAGTGTTTATTTTCAGCCTTTACTTTTTCTTTGCATTCTCTGACAAAATATATAATAGCAAAATATATAAGAATAAATAAAGCAATATATAATATATAATAATAAATAAAACAGAAGCGAAATATATAATAGTAAATAAAATGTGTTCAACTAGTGTGTGGTTTCCGGTGTATCTTTCTAACAAGGACATAAGCTACTTGCGGGCAAGGATCATTTTTGACTAAATTAGTGTTCTCCCTAAAGTCTGATACAGCACTTTCACAAATATTTTTTATATAATCTACTTTGAGATCTTACATAGGAATGAAAGATACATTACAAATTATTTTTTAATTAGTATTTTGCAACCCAGTATATTTAGTTAGTATGCCACAGACACTAAGTCCATTTCTCCATCTTTGAATAACCATGTCATGGTAAAGAAATGTTTAGTACCAGTTATACAGCTATGTGGTTAAATGTTATAGTTTCCACCTTGTAGTCTGATGGGACGAGGTAGGCTGACATGGCAATACTGGGGTTGATTAGAACTCTCTATGGTAGCAATTTTTGGGAGGAAGTTGCTAGAATCCAGTTGATATGGCACAAGTCTCCATCTAACTTAAGAGCACATGTTAACAAGTAATTTTCTTTAGAAATAACCTGGGGGCCTAAGTAGAAGAATGTTTGCCCAGCATGCATTTACACACACACACACACACACACACACACACACACACACACACATAAGAAATGTCAGTCCACCAGCCTGTTTCTGGCCTCCTAAAACATTATAAAGACAGTCTCTTATCAGAGACAAGCCTATCCTCAAAAAGATTTTTCTAATACTGCTCCATAATTTTATTATTTCAAAAAGGTGATTAATCTAGCAGAGAATAACAAAGTTCAATAGCAAAATTACTGTGCCTTGAGAGAAAAGGGTTGCATAGTTTTATTAAAGCCTGGAAGTAGGTTCCATTCTTGTTGCTATCCTTACTCCTTATTTGCACTCCTGTGTCCCCCCTGCACCACAGTCCCTGAGATATGCACATTCTTATAACAACTGGAGGCATTACAGCTGTCTTCATCACACTTTCCCCATTGGTACATGTGTATTATACTGGACCACAGCTTGGAATTTAAAGAGACTGAGGTTTTGAGACTAGAGTTTGAGTCTAGTCTTGAGTCTAGACTCTTGAGTCCCTGATGTGCAACTCAAGTCTCATTCTTGCTGTTGATGTGCTGTGCTGTGACTCAGCTCACATTTAAATGTGACCCTCTTCTGCCTGAATTCCTGATGCCTTCTCTCAGAATCATCACGTGGGATCAAGAGTCTTCACCAATCTCTCACTCTGGTGGCTATTGCTCCTCTATTTCCAGGTTTTCTTACAGAACTTAATTTAGAATCTACTGATTTTGTAACATGAATGACCCCTCAATCTCTGGCTCTATGCTCCTGAGACAGGGATAGCTATACTTCTGCTCAGGCCTCCTGCACTTGCCATCCACGCTATTCCTTCTACCTGGAACATGAATTGGAGACCCCTGATCCAACACCTCTGTGGTGTGTGATCTTGAGAGTAGAAGACAGAATAGGTGGCTCAGGGCTCTAGGAAGTCTTCCTGACCATTTCTCCCCATTCTCCAAATGGTAAGACACCCCTTCTCTGTGCATCCAGATATTCTTCAATCCTTCCTTCAACCTCATCATTGGCTTTCCCTTAATTTTCCCTCTTCCTCAACAGACTTGGAACTAGTTGACAGTACTATTTATTTTCCATCTTTGTGTCTCAGGACTTTTATTGAATGAATAAATGAATGAATGAAATTCCAGTGTATTTAAGAAAGTCTGCCTTCTTAACCTATCATATCATCATCACAGAAAATTTGGCTTGAAATTTAAAAAGGCATTTGAAAAACCACCTGAAAAGCTACACAAATGAAAAAGTGGAATACTCTAAGAAGGAGAATAAATGGTGAATTATTATAATCAGTTGCCTGCTTCCAGTTAAAAGTGATTTTTGTTGGAACTAAAATTACTAATGAAGAATATTACTCCTCCTGATCATCTTTCAAAGCAGAACATTGAGTGCTTAGGGCCAGGGATCTGATAGGCTGCGACTCTGCAGAGGATACCACTTGTGAGGGATTCCAATCACTTGGTGGAAATCATTTGCTATGTACAAGTCAGCATCAACAACACACATTGATGCTCATACATCTTAAGAGTCTGACCAACAAGAATCTTAACCACAGTGGATTTTAGGCAGTGGGGTTCAGTGAAAAAGGAAGAACATAAATCCATTTAATTGTTACTCTTCAAGTAAAGGAAAATTTCACTTTATTTGAAGGTAATCTAGACTTTGGATTGTATTTGGAAACCATTATCCAAGGCCCTTTTGGGGCAAAAGTGCCCTTAGAAAGCCATGGACTTGAGTTGTGGGCAACCTAATTAATGAGAATGGCCTCTAACTGCAACCCACAGCCATGAATAATGTCTACCTATCTATTTCACAGTTTATAGTAGTGAGATTAATGAGCCACTTCCTTGAGAGACCAGAGAGAGTTGAAAGCAAGAATATATCCTCTACTGTGGGCTGACTTCAATTTGTGTCATGGACTGAGGTTTAAATGGATAGAGGGGAGCTCTAAGGACTTAGGAAGTTCTTTCCATAACTGGTAACATATATCAGATTATCTGAAGATGCACAAACAAGTCTATTGTTGTAATGAAATTCAATTCTGTTCATAAACCTATACAAATTGCCATAAAGACAGGGGTTAAAAATGTGGATAAGAGGCAGTTCTTGTCACCAAGTACCTAATAGTTGGCAGGTAAAACAAGGTATTAACTAACAATTATTAACAATAAATTAATAGCAACTTAAATTCAGAAAAATGTTTCCAATAGGAGATAATTATGCCCCGGAATTTATTAAAAGAAGGAACTAGGGAGGTGATAAAGAATAGACACGGAAGAATGAATAGGAGTTTTCTAAGTGAAATGGTGAGAGGGCATTCTTGGCAGAGTGACATCATATGCAAAGACAATGAGGTTGGAGAGATTAGTTTGTTCAGCAAACTACAAGAAGACTGAAAGTTCAAGACAAGTCTAAATGAAAACCTCATGTTCTCTTACCTTCAAGCACCTACGTTCGAAAACATAGAATGTATAAATGCTTTACTGTTAGGCTTCATGGGCACGAGGAGAGGGATCCCGGATGAAATTAAGATTCTCAGATTGTTCCTAAGAAGTGTTTTAGAACTTGTTGTTGCTGTGCCTCTAATGCCAGCCACTTGGATTAGTGAACATCCCTGGGGAGATGAACCCTTATGAACAGAAATAGTTCCAGATTTTCTTGGATTAGATGGTTTCTCTGTGCAGATAGGCTATGTACACTGCACTGAAATCTTTATTTTGACCATTTTCTTCAGCTGTTGCATCGTTGCTATAAACATAGGTACACTGTACATCACTTGCAGCATATAATCACAGAGCGCTGCAATGTAAGCAGAGAATGAGCAATTTACCATTATCTTCTGGGAGACAGAAGATTTGTATGCAATAGCAGAGACTACACAATGACCCTGTGACAGAGACTATATCATAATACATATGGATGTGTATTCAAACACACCCACCCACAGGTAATTATGTGGAGCACATGCAAACATACTTATGTTTTCCACTAGATAGAATTATTTTTATTATCACCTTTACCAGGTACTAAAAAGATTTTATGTCTGAATTTGGCAGCAAAAGCAAATCTGCATCCATCACCATATCCCCTTTTCAAATAGACTTGAGTTTAATAAATAAAGAATAGTGAAAATTGCTTCCACCAATCTAGGACTTAATATTATATACACTAAATCACTTGATTCAATTCTTTATAAAGTTTTCTTACTATCTGTAATTCAGCCAGTCTTCTGGATAGAGAATCTTTCTTTAGTAAAATTACAAAATGTATGCTATATTTCTAATTAATTGCTTCTTATTCTTGTTAGCCACTGAACTCAATTTCTATCTCACAAGGTTTTCCAGAGTTGGCTGGATTGTTATTGGGTCCCAGAATTGTACTTTCAAGGGAATTAAGTAGACAAGAAGTGCAATTGGTTTATTTTTCATGAAGTAGAAAATGGTAATGGAAAATTTCACCAAATAACAAGGTATATTTCTAAAGAGAAGAAGAAGAAGAAGAATGACTTAACCTTGCAAAACAGCTTTCTAAAAATTATGTTTTGTTGTTTTCAGAAAACTTATTTGGTTGGAAAAATCAAGAATAGCCCACTGTGCTTCTTGTTTCTATATTCTAATTTTTCGCTCTTTCTACCTTACTCCACCTCAGAAGACTGGGTGAACACCACCAGTTATTTATTTATAATTGCCATAAATGCATATTTTCATTTTAAAAAATGGACTTCAACATGAAAGATAAATTGGAAAAGAGTACATTTATTTTAGGCCACCTATTTGATTTTAGTTAGGCCTGAATATTTTAAGGATTCCAAGATGTATTATACAAAAACACACTTGGCCCTTTCTAAGATTTGTCTTTTTTTTTTTTTTTTTTTTTTGGCACAACAATGGTCACAAAGGTTTAGATGAGTAGATTGATAACTGGGCCTCTCTACATAAAAAAAGAAAACCAGCAAATAAGTGGCTAACCCTAACTCAGAGCTCTCTATTAAATCCTCTAGGGGGAAAACAAAGACTACAACTGGGTTTAGGCAGGTACTGAAACACCAGCCTACTTCATGCATCTGCTAGGACCCATGTGAATGCAATAAGGCTCTTGGTCTGTTTGGGCTCCTGGGCCTCAGGGTCCTGAACCTACTGCCCTTAAATTTCAGATGCCTTTTGATTAATTTTCCTGCTGTGATCTTCTGAATCAGAAAGGACAATCAGGTTTTACCCACATGCCAACTAAAGATCAGGATTAAGAGAAAATTAAAGAGTGTTCTGGGACTTCTTTTTTGAGCAAGAGGGACTAGCTATAGGGTTTGGAATAATGGCAAAACAGAAAGCACCAGAAATTTGTCTCCCTGCCTAGACAACTACTGCACTGATAGAATCCATCTGACATAACTATTTTGGAACTTGAAGTCTTTTCAATGCTTGAAACATCTAGACGGACTAAAAAGCAGTATATTGTAGTTAATTTTGGTGAATTTCAGTTCTGAAGACAGTAATAGCTATCTGTCTCCCACCCCCAGGCCTGTGGCAGTCAGTCATGGTTCTAGAGCAGTTAACACACAACTTTCAGGAGCCACAGTGACCAAAAAGGACCCTGTCCTCCAAATATTGGGGAGCTGTGGTTTGATTGTTGAGTGCTACTTTACAGAGGTGCAGGCAAAGTGGTGGGTGGCCATCATTGCACCTCCGGCCATTGTTTTGGCCCCTACCCATCTAGTTAAATGAATTTCAAGAGATTTGAAATACTAATACCCATTTTTTTTCCTCCTTCACATTTCTCTTTTCCTCTTTTAGGAGCCAGACTTTTAAGACAAGGGCATTTAAAATTAACCATATATATGGAGAAAATTAGAAAGTCACCATATAATCCAAGGGAAAGGTGCAAACTCAGAGAGGACCTGAGCAGATCTTAGTTTATACTCAGGCTGGTTCTTGGCACAGAGACAACTTACAACAATAAAAACAACAAAAAACAACAAGCTCTAAAAAGGCTAGAATATGATTTTCAGAGTTACCACAACACTAGATATCATTGTTCAACTTTAAACAATGCCACAGTCATACAAAGAAACAGGGTTGTATGGTTCATTCACAGGGGAAAAAAGATAACAGAAACTTTTCCTGAAAAAGACTTATGGCAGGATTACTAGACAAATAATTTAAAACCACAACCTTAAACATGCTCAATGAAATAAAAGAATTCATGTAAGTGAAAAGTTTTTTAAATGATGCGTAGATAATATGTAAATATCAATAAAGAGATAGAAAACACACACACACAAAAGAAAGCAATAGAATTCTGGAACAGAAAATTACAAAAATTGAAATGAAAAACTCACTACTATGATTGAAAGGCAGATTTGAGCACACAGGAGGAAAAAACAAACTTTAGATAGGAAAAAAAAATGGAAACTATTGAGTCTAAGGAACATAAAGAAAAATAATTGAAGAAAAGAAATCTATGGAACACCTTCAAATGGAAAACGTGGATTATGGGAGATCTGGGAGGAGAAAGAGGCAAGGAGAAGGAAGTATATAATGACACCCCCCCACACACACACACATTTGTTAAAACTTGTGAATACAAACATTCAAGAAGCTCAATAAATTCCCAAAAGTATGAACTCATGGAGACCACACTTACCTAATATTATAATCAAACTATTGAAAGACAAACACAAACAATCTTGAAATCATCAAGAAAAGTGACTTGTTACATACAAATGATCATCAATAAAATTATCAGCAGATGTCTTATTAGAAACTTTGGAAGCCAGAGTCACAGGGGCTGACACATTCAAATTATATGTGTGTTATGGGGGAATTGGGGGAGATTTGTTAACCAAGAGTTCAATATCCAGAAAAACTGTCCATCAAAAGTGAGGAAGAAATTAAGATATTTTCAGCTGAACAAAACTGGAAGGATTTCATTATCACTAGCCCTTCCTTGTAAGAAATGCTAAAAGGAGCCCTACAGGTTGAAATGAACAGACATAGATAATAACTTGAAGTGATATGAAGAAATAAAGACCTCAGTGAAGATAAATTACATGGGCAATTATAAAATCTAGTATTATTGCAGCAATGGTTTGAAACTCCACTTTTGATTTGCTACATAATTTAAGACACTAATATGTTTTTTATAAAGCAATATTAATTTTTAAAATTTAAATTTAAAAAGTTTAGAAGGCAGTTATTAGTCTAAAAGCTAGTATTATTGCAACTCCATATTTTGTTTTCTACATAATTTGAGAGATTAGTATATCACCCAAAATCATTAGTTTGTTTTTTTCATACATTTATAAAGATGTAATTTGGGGACATCAACAACTGAAAGGTGTGAAAATTGAGATGTACATTTCGTGTATGTTATTAGTGAAGTTAAAGTACTATAACTTTAGAGTGTTCTAACTTTAGGATGTTAAATGTAATCCCATAGTAACCACCAAAAATACTATAGAATACACACAAATGACAACAATATAGAAACTTAAATGCTTTCCTCTAAAAAAAAATCAACTAAACACAAAAGACAGTAACGCAAGAAATGAAGAACTTTTTAAAAAAGCTATAAGGCATATAGGAAACAGTAAAATGATAGAGGTAAGACTTTTCTTATTATTTAGCCTTTAAAAGGAAGAATATTTTGACACAGGCTACATGTGTGAAACTTGAAGAAATCATACTAATTGACATCAGTCAACAAGAGACAAATACTGTATGATTCCACTTACGTAAATTAATTAGAACAGAATCAGAGACAGAAAGTAGAATGGGGGTTGCTAAGAGCCCAAGGGAAAAGTGAATGAAGAGTTGCTGTTTAATGCATGAGTCTAGAGTTCCAGTTTTATAAGTTCTAGAAATGGATGGGTGATGAGAGTAACCTAGAGATGGTGGGTGAATCAGTGGTGGGTGCACAACAATGTAAATGCACTTAATATCACTAAACTGCACACTGTGACATAACTAAGATGGTAAATATTTTATTTGTACTTTACAACAATAATTTTTTTAAAAAAGAGGAACTCGACACTGGGGGAAAAAAAGGACCACTCCAAAGAACAGGATGTTGAATCAGTTATAACGTGAAGTTAAAAATATTGCTGAGCTTACCAAAATAAATAAATAAATAAAATGGAGCTAAGAGAAACCCCAAGGGGAAAAACCAACAACAACAAAAAGAAATTCAATGAATCAGGTGTTAACAATCAAATGCCCTGACCAAAAATACAACAAATTGGAATTAATGGCAGGCAGTGCAGGAAACTAAAGTTTTGAACTCAACACACATACACACACACACACACACACACACACACAGCCTTTGAAGGGGAAGAATACACCAGGAAAATATACTCTGCCTTTAGAAAAGAGAGGTAATAAGGAAATATGCCAGTTTGTGCCATAGCTTTTACAGCCCTGTTAGAAATAATAATTTCACTGTCGTCCCTTTGGGCAAGTGTTACAGACTGAATGTTTTTGCCCACACCCTAGCAAGTTCCTCTGTTGAAGTTCTAACCCCCAATGTGATGGAATTTGAAAACAAGAATTTAGGAGATGATTAAGGGCAGATAAGGTTATGAGGTTAGGGCCTTGTTTGTTGGGATGAATGCCCTTATAGAAGATGCCAGGAAGCTCATCCTCTCTCTGTGGCACATGAATACATAGCAATATAAGATCCATGAAGAGAACCCACTGCAGAAGCTAAATAAGATGGGACCTTGATATTGGGAAATTAATTTCTGTGTTTAAGCCACCAGTCTATAGTCTTTTTATGGAAACTGGAACTAACCAATACAGCAGGTAATCATAGACCTTGTTTATATATTTCTTAATACATATGAAATATTAATAATTTAATTTTTCAAATTTTGGCGGCTATGTTTTAGACAAGAGAATGATAAATACTAGAATAATCCATAGCAATACCTCATGTGTCCTAATAGTCAACCGAGTTCTCTTTCCAATAATGTTGAATGAGATTTATCCATTGTAATTCTACAAAAAGAAAGAGTTTCCTGGGGGAAAAATATCCATTTATTCACCTATCTACCTATTCAAAATCATCAGCTTATTTAGCCTATCCATACCTCAATATCCTCATCTATAAAATATCTTTTTCCTTAGGTCAATGTGACAATTAAACAATAAAACATGTGTTTGGAAATTATATCCAAGCATAATGGATTTTTTTTAACAAGAGTAAAGATGCAGTAAGGGATTTTTGTGTATTTAATTTCTTGGCTCTGTAATTTGCTAGCTGTGTGATCTTGAGGAAGTTTTAATATATCTTAATCTCCATTTCCTCATCTATAAGATTAATAGTTCGTATCTTCAAGAGTTGCTGTAAGGATTAAATGAGATGAAGTATATAAAAAAATCTAGTTATGTGCATCAGGAATTGTTTGTTTGCACATAATAAAAATTACACAGATATGCTTAAAGAAAAAGGGAATTTATTTTGAAGATCAGAGATTTCGCTTCACTCCAAGAGTTATGCATGCATGTGAGCCCATCGAATGAAAACCAACTACGAAAGTGCTTTCAAGAGTCAAGGTGATACTCCAAGCAGTTTCTTTCTCTATTTGAAGTTGTACAGGCTCCCACTTCTGCCTCTTTCTGATCCTGGACTTTACTCTTTTCTATGCCTGTCCCCTCAGGTGAGAGAAGATTCTCCCTCTCTCATGCCCTGTAAAATATCTTGCAAGTTCAAGAATTAATCATCACCGATTATGGATTTGCAGTTGTAATTCCGAATTCTGAACGTAATTTAAATTGAGTCAAATGCCCATCCCTGGTCCAGTCAGCTATGACCAGGTATACGGAGACACAACTTATAAACAGGGCCACTCTTTTATCCTTGTAGTACCTGACACTGTTCAGGTGCTCAATAAATGAATTTTATAGTTATTACTCCCCAAAATGCCAGGACAAATAAATACCATCCAGTTTACCCTATAACCTTGCCTTCTCATACATGTGAGATTTATCTCCCAAAGATAATTACAGAAAAACCCAGGGAAATGGGTTGTTTATCATGTTCTGCAATACATTATTGAATTCCAAGAAGTTATTCCTTAGAATGAATTGGAAGACTGAGATTGTTCAAATGAATTGCAAACCCAAATTCACCTAAAACCTCTTAAACCACAAGACTTGCAGGAAATGTAGTTGTTGAATGGGCAGTGATTTTGCCTCACCAGGATCCCTGGACAGAACCAGAACTCAGTGAGGGGTCATTGATATGGCATGTCTTCACTCTTTGTGGAAGGTTTTATTTGATAAACTTCTTATTTACAGGAGCACACTGTGGAGAAAAATCTTTATAGAGGCTGTGGGGCTGCTTAAACAAGACTGGATAAACCAGCAGGAAAAGCCGTGCAATGTGAGTTGAATGATTTCTGGTCTCCATTGGAACAATTAGAACCTATAGTCCTGGGTTACCTGTCCAGGAACCATCACACACTCATCCCAGGCTATCAGTGTCAGAAATGGAAGCCTTTTCAAGGCCATCATAAAATAAATTTTTTCAAAATATATCTTTATAGCCAGATGTGGGTTATCTACGCAGTGAACATCATTTTCTGAATTTCAAAAAAAACATGGCTTTGAATCTTTACCACTTACTAATTGTATGACACTGGGCAAGTCACTGAATTTCTTCTTCAAGCCTCAGCTTCTTCACTTGTGAAATGGAGAGAACCATATTCCTCTGTGAAAGGGTGTTTGTGAGGATTGAACCAATGGTTGGATATTTAACTATCAAATCATTGTAGACCAGCAAAAACAAGGTAAGTGTTTTAGGAAATGGAAGGTAGCAGAATAAGTAAAGCAGGATAGATATAAGACAATAAAGGGTGATGAAAACTGTGCTGGATTTGCAATCAAATTATATCTTTAAAAATAGTTTCTGAGAACAAAATCTCATTTAAGCTCTAAGTTTATAACCAGTGCCCTGGTATCCACTAAATGTTAGTTTCCTTCCCTCTCCCTTATCTTTTCTCTTCCATGCTGATAGAGTGCTGTTCCATTTTTGCATCTATTACTGGGGTAAGTTTTGCAAACCTGTAGGGGTAGTTTTGATGATACTGACATTTAGTAAACAGAAATATTAAGGGTGGTGGCCCACAGAATGAAGAATCCACACCCTGAGCTTAGAACCTAATTTTGTTTTACAAAGAGACATAGATATTTGTGCCTAACCTTTTTTATATATAAACTAATTTCCAGGAGCATAGCTAGAGAAATTAGGGGAAGAATGTGTTTGCTTCACATGACTAGAAGCCCTTCATTATTTCAGAAAATTCACATAATGCCACTTGAGTATTTGAGTTACCCATAGAACACATCAAGAGGATTTTGCATTCAATGTGATTCTTCCTAAATGTGTAAGTGCTTGACAATTTCATTATGTCTTCTAAAATAATCCTGCCCAAGCATTTGCATTTTTAAATACATATTAATTTATTATGTATATTGCTTACCTTTTTTGTTTTCACTTTATTATGGATAAGGCATTTGCTGATTTTTTATTATATGAATAGGTAGATTATATTATCTGCAAAATTTATTCTAGGGTGGTAAAGGGACATTACAAACTATTCTCTAGAAAAAGCAGGCAGTAAAATTGTTAGGGTGAGAAATCTTTGATCTAGAATCTAGTTCCAAGAGCAACTCATGAACACTGCCTTCAATTCCCAATGAGTCAGTCTCAAAATGAAACTCTTCTGCAAAACCATGAAAATAAAGGGAATCATTCATGCAGTAATAATGAAACAAAAGTATTAAAAAAAAAAACATTGGCTGTTATTGGAGAGAATCACCATTGCAAGGAAATGCACATAAGAATTGTAAATGCACATAAGAATCGCAACAGTGCTGCTGCAGGTCATTAAGGTGAAGGATCTGTCAATTTTCTGCCTATTTGCTCTTTCACTGAACCTGTCCTATAACATTAATGTTATTTTAACGTCATCCTTCCTTATAAATTTTTCAGAATAAAATTTTATTTAGGTGGCTGGAGTTGTGGCTCAGTGGTAGAGCTCTTGCCTAGTACATGTGAGGCACTGGGTTCAATCCTCAGCACCACATAAAAATAAATAAATAAAATAAAGGTTAAAAAAAGAACGCTTTAAAACATTTATTTAGTGATCACCTTTTGAAGCAACTGCTGTAATTAAAGAAAATCATATGTTTAATTAAATAAAGCTGCTTGTTTGTAGAGGCTAGAGTAAAATCAGCCACCTGTGTAATGCCTGTGTTTAATGTGGAGCATCTAGGTAATGATTTTGTAAAATAACGTTTTGAAGCTGGGGTCTAAGTATAAAGAAACCTCTCCCAAGTGCACATAAAACATATTAGTTTAAAAAATATTCTTAAAAAATATTAAATTTAAAAAATATTCTTTATAGGACTAAAATATTCAAGTGAGGACTTAAAATGTAGATGATGAGAAAAAAAATTTGATTAATCAAGTAGTTATTTGGGCTTTGCAGAATCAGTAGTTTCCTGAATTGATCATACTTTTGGCTGGGCTGACTGATGTTTTGATGTATTTGCTGGTTTGGATGGCAGGCTCCCATCTTCCCAGCACCCCCATCACACTGTCAGATAGACAAAGCTAATGAGTTGAGTCCAGGTTTCTCAAGCCTCCTTTGACATGCTTCAGAAAGAGCTGAGTCTCTGTTAAAGTGCTAATTCATAGGCCACTTGCACATTGACTCTATCTTTCTGGGATAAAGCCAAGGAATCTGCATTTTAATAAACTTTCTAGATGCTTTTCATGTACTTTAAATTTTGGAAAGTATATGCTAGTGAACTGAGCATCCCTGGTCCCCAGGACTCCATTATGACTCCCATGGGTGACTTTTGTATACCCTTATTCACCTTTTGTGAGCATCTTCTTTTACAAACAAAAAAATTAAAATGTATATTTTATGATTGTGTTGGTATAAAGATGAGCATATTAAAATTACATATGAAATCACTCCTTGATCTAAAAGTTCTTCATAAAGTTGTTAATTTTCATAACAACTATACCCCAACTTAAGAGATGTGAACATGGAGGCTCAGAGCAATCAAGTGTATTGCTCAGTCACCCAACTAGAAAAAGATAGAACCAAGATTTGAACTGGAATCTCTTGATGCCTGAGCATTTGTTCTTATCCCTTACTGTCTGATGTCCTGAAGCTTCATCCTCTGGACTGAATCCTTAATAATCTAGCACTAGCTCAATAATCTACCCGGCCACTCCAAAGTAAGATCCTGCCTTTCATTTCAACTTCCTATCCACAAACTGTGCTTCCACATGATTGGCAGCGCCAAACTGTCTATCTTCTCACTTTCCTCACCTACTAGTACAACCACCTCCTGATGAATCTCCCTGATGCCATAGACCTGCCAGGTTTTTATTTGATTTATCAATGATTTCCATTCAAGTGACATTTGATGTGTCTCTCCATATCATCTGCTAGGCACATAAATGTAAAAACACTCTTCTCCAAGATTCCGTGGCTTGCAGCAAGGAAAGTGCACACATGTAAAGGGCCCAGAACCAAGGGTACTGTGGATAAGGTAATAGTCACATACTTTGAATGGCTTTTCTCCTCCCATCTGGCCCCTGCTGGGCCTACCTCCAAGCAAAACTCAACCTCAGTATAGTGCCTTACCTCCTGATGTAGGCCACTATCTACTGAGTAGATAGGCTTTGCCATTACCTACCAAACTCCATATTTATGAAGTTCTAGAAGGTTTGGGATGCTAAGCATGTGGAGGCATCTTAAGGGATTACTACTCTCATTAGTCATCCTGCCTAGAAAAAGTGATCTTTTAAAATTCTATTGTACTATTTATACAGGCATTTCACTGTAACACTCCAAAGTAGAAATCAGTAAAGTATAAATCCTTTCCTCAAGGGGATTTATTTAGTGAGGTACTGAAAGACTTCATTATTAAAGTGGTCTTACCTTTAAGCCAGTCACATACCACAGACCCCATGAACAGCAGAATAAATAGGTTTCCCTGGATATTTTGAAGTTCAATTATTTATTTAAGGTAGAATCAATATTTCATGTTAATATCGTCTAAAGAAAAATGTCTTCATAAAAATAATCTTCCTGTTGGGGCACCCACAGCATTTCCTGGACTCACTCTTTATAGCATGTCTTACTTTTATTCTTCCTGTGACAGGTATGGGGTTTTTGGGCTTTGTTGCTCTACTCTGAGTTCCTTTGGGATAGGGATGCTGTCTCATTCATCTTGGTATTGCCCATAGCCCAGTACCTGGCACAAGAAATACTCCACAAGCAACTGATGGAAAGATCTGTGCACGATTTTATCCATAGATGTGGATTAATAGCCCACATATTGTTTTAATGTTTTTAAGAATTGATTTCCCATACTAAAAAGTTGATTGAAATTTTATTTTCCTATATTGAAATTTTCATTGAAAATTCTCACACAAATATCCAATTTTATAAGAAAAAAAATCAAATCCATCAATACTGGACCTGATCCCCCACCTGCCTATCATCAACTCTGGCAGAGAGTGCCCCTATAGATAGCTTTTTTTTGTAGGTACCCTCTCCATTTCCTGTTCATCCCACTCTTGGGATCATCCTCTCCTGGAGACACCTGTGTCTGTGGCCTCTGCAACCACAACTTGTGGGAATGAGTACTCCCACACTCTTCTCTTCCCAGGCAATTGAGACCCCAAAGTAAGACTATCCCAAAGTAATATAGGTGAGTAAAAATTCAATGGAAACACAGGAGACAGAAATGGGATGCAAAAATGGAACAATGAAATCTCCTGGTAAGTTGGGAGTCCAGACAGCAACAAAATCATTCAGTGGAAGGAAAGGTGAGAGACTGGAGCATTTCTTCACAGTACTCTTCCTCAACTGCCCGAGGGTATTCCCTCCCCTGTCTTTTCAGGTTGCACCAGCTTGGTAAGATTCTGGGTCTTTGAGGAAGATCCTGGGGCAGAAAGTATGTCACCCTTGAGGTGGGAGGCTGAGAATGAAAGCTGTCCATCAACACTAGTGTTGAAATCAGTTGTGGGCTGGGGAATGTGACATAGGAACCAGAATATCTGCTCACACAAAGAAGGATTTATTATGGTCGACAAACATGCATGCACCAACATACATTTATACATATTTTATAAATATATAAGAAGTCAATAGGGGCTGGGGATGTGGCTCAAGTGGTAACACGCTCGCCTGGCATGCGTGAGGCACTGGGTTCGATCCTCAGCACCACATAAAAATAAATAAGTGAAATAAAGGTATTGTGTTCAACTACAACTAAAAAATAAATAGTTTTTTAAAAAGAAGTCAATAATGAGAAGTCAGTAACAAAGTATTATGAGAACAACATCATTTAAAAAGTTATGCTCTTCTTAGAAGTGGAACTCAAATAAAGCCTCTGGATTCTAAATATAAACAAAAAGAGTGAAGCATGATGAAGTGTAAACTTTAGTGACCGAAAGGCAAAAATGAACCAGTTGGTCAGTAGAAACAAACTCTTTCTGGCACAGATATCAGAGAGGTATTTCTCCTGTGGCTACTCAGAGAGGACAAAGGGAAACTATGAATTATGACCTTGTCAAAATTTTAATGTAAAACTAAGTGTGGGTTTCATTACACTTTCTTTTGTTTGAATATAGACAAATGACTTTTCCAAAAGTATGATTACTAAAAGCATAGCTAAATTGGGGGATAGGGAAGGAAATATCAATAAGATGCAGTTCAAATTGGTGGTTCTCATCAAAGATGGATGGTTTTAGAGACTATTGGAATGGGCCAACTGCATTTAGATTTAGCTTTGCTGTGCATCTGTTTATTTTCCTATGTCTCTCTTTTTTAAACTGTCTGTCATACTCATTTCCATTTTTCCTTAGATAGCAGAAGAAGCATAGGCTTTGAAGTAAAATTCAACTATGAAAAACTCAAAAGCTATTCATCAACTGCTAATAGAGAATGAAAAAATGTATTAGCTTTAATCTGGGATTTGCTACTTATTAGCCGTTATTACAGTGGCCCAATTATTTAACCTTCATAAGGTGAGGGAGAGAGAGGAGTGGAGTGAAGGATGAGTTCAATGTTTTAGCTTAGATCAAGCTGGTAGAGTGTGGTACTATTACATGACTCAGAAAAATAGAGAGTGGGTAGATTTGTGGGTGAAGTAGACAAATTAGGTTTTGGAAACACCAGTGTGAAATGCTTGAGAAGCTTTCATATGATGTAGGGAGTTGGAGATATGATTCTGAAGCTCAGAAGGCTGTGGAGTTTCAGGTATAGATTTGGAAATCATCATTCATTTCATAGTTGAGATTAGGAAGACATAAGATAATTCAGGAAGATGGATTGGAATAAGAAGAATACCATACTGAGGAGGGAACCTGGAGTCTCTTACATTTCAGACAGAGAAACAGAATCCCACAAAGATGAGAATAAGTCAGAGAAGTTCAAGGAGAACCAGGATTGCAGGGTCATCGGGAATAAGGGAGTAAAGATTTGTGAGAGAGGGAGAACTATCAAAATTGTCAAATGCAGCTTTAAAAAGACTGAAAAAAAATCATATAGGATGGAGTTCCTATTTCTTATAGTAATACACCCTTATATTGAGTTTACTCCTTCCCTATCTGACTTTCTCAGTTCCCTCACTTCCCTTCCTGGGATCTCCTTCCAAATAAATGTCCTGTACTTGAATCTCAGCTCAAGGTTCTGTTTTCAGAGAAAGCCAAACCAAAATGGTGGGAAATAATAGTGAATAAATTACTTGATAGTTATTAATTGAGTGATGGAAGTCTGCTCACAAGAAAGAATTCTTTCTACCCAGATTCCTGACTATGAGTTCCCTGAATGAGAAAAAAAATGTATACCCTTAAGTGATCCCCATGCCTACCAGACACACACACACCACTTTCTCCTCAGATAATAATTTCTAGACCTTTGGGCAAATAGCAGATAAAATTTGATATTTGACCAAACACAGTACTGATATGCCATGGATATCCCAAATCCACATTTAATATTACAGGCATCAGGTGTAGGTGAGCCTTTTGCTCAACAGAATGCTTCCTTTAGATGCTTGTGGAAACTGGAGGAGTGGAGCTCTAAGGATAAGGACAGCCAGTGGCAGGGAACTGGTCCCATCCAGTTACCACCCAGTAATGCCAGAATGCACTGCCACATGGAGCAAACACATTGCAAGAGAGTTCTAGAGGCCACAAGGAGACGTGCAACCACACATACTCTGTCCTAGAGCATGACACTGAGAACTTCATGGAGATCTGCAGCCTTAGGATACAACATACCATAATTTACATCCTTCATGAGAGCTTCTCGTTGTCTTTTGTGTACCATGTGTTGTAGGCACCTGATCAAAGTTTGATGAATGAGTTGAACCAGATGTTGATTGCTCCCCTTCCCTCTATAGCTCATCTTGTATAATTGCGGGTGAGCCTGGTGGCAGTGGTAATAGCTGCCAATAATTAAATACTTGTTCTCCAATCCCCTCACTTGATAAACCAAGGAAAGAAAGCCAAGTAAATAGCTGGCCATTGACAATGTTGTAACTTTGTCTCCCAAGCCAA
Organism: Marmota flaviventris; assembly: GCF_047511675.1. Taxonomy (NCBI): domain Eukaryota; kingdom Metazoa; phylum Chordata; class Mammalia; order Rodentia; family Sciuridae; genus Marmota; species Marmota flaviventris. The sequence goes on from NC_092508.1 coordinate 92,521,550, forward strand.
AATTTGTCCCATTACATTTTGCTGATTCTACTTGCTACTGTTGCTGTTGAGGATTTACACCTAGGAATTTCCATGACCCATGCTATCTTAAGACCACTGTATAAGAGGATGAACAATTTTCTTATCTGACATAAAATCAAGTGAGGAATTCCCCTTTATCGCTCTGAACTTAGTGCACTATAAAACAATGTCCCAATCCATGAGTCATAGTCATCACCTTGAAGCAGGAGAGGAAGGAGCCCAAGATCTCTGTCCAGTCACCTCTAGTAATCTTCAGATACAAGAAGATGCCTCACAAGTGGAGTTATCATGTCTATTTTGTCGTGACATGAACACTTTGGGAGGGCTATCTTAGCAGGTCTACTGACTTATTGAACAATTGTCCTTCTGGACAATTCTAATGGAGTCCAAACATAGAACAGTTTTATTTTTCTTTCCAACCACAACTTTCTCCCTGCTCTGCTAAATCAACCCTCAATCACAGTTTAATTTGAGCAGATCCAATAGTTTTCCAGGCACTTTCAGATATAAAAGAACAAGTCTCATTCTGGACTTTCCTTTTGGCTTTGAAAAGTATGATACAAATTAATACCAGAATCTCACATTAAATTCAAAGCTTCTGATCTGTCCCTGCTCAGACCCAACTACTGGGTCAAAAGGAAGAGGGAACAGTCTTTTTTTTTTCTTTTTACTCCATCTGTTCTCTCTTCCTTTTCTGACTCTCACTGGGTAAGAGAAGGTCAGCAGAGGAAAGGAAACAAGTATTTTACTTAACTTCATCCATTGTTTTGTTGGCTCCCTGTGGACTGGACATCAATGCCCAGAGGGTGTTCCATTGTTGGCCCTCCTGTGAGCTGTCGGAGTGGGTCCTTGGGGGCTCCTTCACATTTCCCTCACATGGTGATACAGTCTCAGGCTGACCTCCCATACTTCTCCCTTCACTGTTACCCCAAATGGCATGCACATAATGTCTCATTCCAGTGACATAGTCTGGCAGAATACAGTAAGAAATTCCAATTCAGTACATTCAGTACATTTTTTATCACAAAAAAACTCACTTTTTCTTGCTGAGTCTAAGGCAGTCTGTAGATTGTCCCAATACTGCTTTCTCTCCTCATTTTCTCTGGAGCTGCTCTTGACAACATCTGGGCTTCAGGAATCTCCAGGCAACCAAGTGACATGCTTCTGTTCCCACAAGCCCCCAGACTCCCAAGCACATATCAGATTGCAGAGGTCTTTCTCACTTAACGCGACTCTCCCCTAGGTAGCTCAGAGCAGACTCATGGATTCCACATCTCCACACATACCCAGCTACACAGGGAAGGAAATGCTACTCTTCTTTTCTTGCAGAAAGCCACAAATCTCTCACTGGGAGGAAAAGCACCGCAGAAGAGTAGAGGACAAGAGTTTCCCCCTGGGTCCACAACCCATAACTCAGAGCTTTTACAACTTCAGGGCTTCTTTTTGAATAGGCTGGAGGAGGTGTGGGATTTCTGTCACTTTCTGTGTTATGTTTTCTAAGTTCAGGGGACCATGTCCACTGCGCTCGTTATAATATGATGTTATTTATTGCCTATTATTGTCAATGTTGAAGCTTTATATAAAATTCTGACATGAAGATAATGCCTTCTTTAAATCTGTTAGCAGGAAATTTATATTTACAAGTATATAAAAGGGAACACATCCTAAAGGGAATGTTACTCTTTAGGTAAAAACCAAAAATTAAAATCATATAAACTAGACAGACCACATCCTGTCAAATGCATCCCCAGTGCTTTCAATAAACCTGGGCTATCTAGGAAAACATACATTGGAGACACATAAACCATACTAGAATTTCTGCTTGAGCCATACATTCACTAGAATAACTTGCCTCTGCCTTTCCCTCCCTATTAGATGCCCTTGGGCACCACAGCCCAGACCCCAATACATGGTTCAAGGACTGCAGAACTGAATAATCTACTTTGAACATACTTCTGCTGCTCATAGTTGGCAACTTTCCACAGAGATTTTACAGTTTTCTTATTTTTCCTCTAGCCCCAAGCCTTAGACCAGAACTGTGGAGCTGGGCAATCCACCCCTCCCACCTTCTCACCACAGGAACATTTCTTGGTCTCTGCAAGACATTTGTTTCTCAATTTTCTCTCAATATCAACTTCTAAAAGTAAAGTTCAAGAGAAACTGAAAGGAGACACCAGACTTATTATTAGCTAACAAAGCAACTTGGGCCTGAAATACTCTAGGTTGCAAAGAAAAAAAAAAAATGGCTGACCAAACTCAATCAATCAAACTACGTGTCTCCAAACATTCCCTGTACTCATGTAACTACAGCACCCAGGTTAGGACTTGTCACTGATCTCTGGGAATCTGTTTTGAAAACTGGTTGATTTTTATTGAACTGGACTGGTTCTTTCTCCATTCTTGTCCGCAAAGTGCTCGTGTGAAGGAAAGGGTAAGTGGCCTGTTTTGCAGCCTTATTTTGTTCCTAGGACTGCAACAAGAATTTTGCATGCCCTCTCAGAAGGACTGAGAGGGAAGAGTCCTCTTTTGCCCCTTCTCATCCTAAAGGCATTTCCATCGTGCTTGCATTTCAGGTATTTCACACGCATGCTCAGGTCTCATCAGAAGTACAACGCCAACTTTAATTTTTTGGTTGTTGAACCCAGCTCTAGGAACAAGTCAAGAGGGTGACTATGAATCATGTTTTATTCATGCAGAGGAATAAAAACACACTCCTGCAAGTGAGGGGTGAGATGCAGCACAAGGCAGTGCATTTTTACAAGGCAAACGGAAGTTTGATTTACTCCCTGTTCACTAAAACTTTACGGCTTCCTCATCAAAGAAGACAGGTTGCTTTCTGTCTCTTAGATGGTAAATATGGTTAATGCACTGAGTGGTAGTGTACCCACTCTTGGGCTGTTTATTAGGAACAGGAGTTATTTAGTGATTCTTTCTTTGTCACAGAGATGAGTCCCTGAGAGATCATTGAGGGTGACAGAAATGATGCTCGGCCTGATGTGCCATTGCTTAGGGAATCATGCTGGATAACCATGGATGCAGAAAGAGGGATAAAAGATATTCCTCATTTCTGGAGTCCTTCTCCATTCTTCAAGTAGTATAGTCTCAAGACTTTTAATGGGAAAAGGGTAATTACTCATTTCAATTTATTAACATTTTCTGAGTCCCCAGTGGGGCAAAAGAGCAGTGGGAAAAAGGAAGATGGAAGTGGTTTTGGTCCTTACTGGCAATGTGGCCGTGGGCAACTAACTACATCATTAGAAATGTAAAGGTCAATGAAGTTGAGGATTAGAATAAGGTGGGCCCAGGGGACACACAGACCAATTAGAGTCCTAGGGATCCCCACTCTAAAGCAGTGCTGTTCAAAAAGAAATATAATATGTGCCACATAGCAATTTTAAGTTTTCCAAAAACCACATTTAAAAAAGATGAAAATAAACATGTGAAATTAATTTTAATAAGGTGTGTTATTTAACTTCAATATTATATATCAACAAGTAGTCAATATCAAAATTTTTTAGTAAATAGTTTTCATTCTTTTTTCCTACAATGAGCATTCAAAGTCTAGTGTTTCTATATATACCTATAGACCATCTCTGCTCAGACTGGTTACACTTTAAGTGCTCACCAACCACATGTGGCAGATTTGTTCAAACTTTAATGTGCGTAAGAATCACCTGAGGATCTTTTTAAAATACAGACTTTACTACCATAGGCCAGAGTAGGGCCTGAGGATCTACATTCTGAGAAACTCTCAGGTAATGCCAATATTGATGGTTTATAGACGAAACATTGAGCAGCAGGAAACTAGGAGTGCTGAATTTCACATTCAGTGATATCACATTCGTCACTTGAAATCAGCCATAGTAGGAGTATTTAAACCATAGGAATTGGTAAATGCTACAAATCAAGATGTTGCTTTTTCCTGGAAAACCAGTTGCTAAAAACTTACCAAAACATCCCTGCTCATGGTCCAGTGGGGAACATCACAATTATGACTGTAAGTAATGGGATAATAGGTAATTCTCTTATTCTTTTTCTTCTTATCTGTAATTCTTAATTAATTTTTTATTTCTATATGACAGCAGAATGCATTATAATTCTTATTTTACATACAAGAGCACAATTTTTCATATCTCTGGTTGTATACACAGTATGTTTACACCAATTTTTGTCTTCATACATGTACTTTGGATAATAATGTCCATCATATTCCACCATCATTAATAACCCCATGCCTCCTCCCTTTCCTTCTCACCCCTCTGCCCTATCTAGAGCTTGTCTATTCCTCCCATGCTCCCTCTCCCTACCCCACTATGAATCAGCCTCCTTATATCAAAGAAAACATCTGGCATTTGGTTTTTTGGGATTGGCTAACTTCACATAGCATTATCTTCTTTAACTCCATCCATTTAGCTGCAAATGCCATGATTTTATTCTCTTTTATTGCTGAGTAACCATTTTTTTACAGTTAATATGTACTAGTCGCATGATTTTTAAATATACTCTTTTTAACAAAAGAACATAGTATTGAGACATACAGAACCTGCTTCTAATAATTGTTATGACACAAACATTTTTTTTACAGTTCTTTAAACTCTGCCACTCACTTTCCATATGTATATGATGGACATAACCACATTTGCTCTGCCTGCTTCAGATACATGTTTGAAGAATAAAGTGTAAAGATGTGTTTGATTTTCAAGGTGACTTTACCCCAATTGAAGGCTGAAGGAAAATAATACGACTGATTGGCTATCTCAATCAGCAACAGCTCTAATGCTCTGGTGTGGTCACTTCTTTTAGGTCAGAACTCTTATGAAAGGCAAAGAAAAGGTCTTCAATTTAAGAGACACATCTATCTTGCTATTAATTTGCTAAACTCAGATTCTGGCCAAGTCCTACTTGTGTTTTCTGATTAATAAGAGTTTATCAGCCAAAACAATCTTGAGAAAGAAACAAAATTGTAGGATAAAAACATCCTGATTTTAAAGCTTACTATAAAGCTACAGTAATCAAAACAGTAAAGTGCTGCTATAATGAGGACACACACACACACACACACGATACATAGATGCAGACTTTAATGTTCATAAGAATCACATTGTACATAATGTACAGAAGACCCACATCTTTTTTCAACTGATTTTGACAAGGGGGACAAGACCATTCAATGGAAAAGAATAGAATTTCCAACAAATGGTGTGAAGACAATTGAATAACCATGTTCAAAAGAATGGGGTTGGGCAACCTGCCTCACAATTTATGCCAAAATTAACTCAAAATGGATAAACACCTAAACATAAAAGCTAAAACTATAAAACTCTTAGAGGAAAACAGAGGCATAATAAGTTTTTATGGCATTGGGGTTAGGCAACACTTTTTTAAATATGACACCAAAAGTACAAGTAAATGATAAAAAAAAATAGATAAATTGAATTTTTTCAAAATTAAGAAATTTTGTGCATCAAAGGACATTGACAAAAAGTGAAAAGGTAATCCACAGCACGAGAGTTTATGCTTGCAAATCATTATCTGACAAGGGATTAATATTCAAAGAATATACAGAATGCTATAATTAAAATAAAATAAAAAATGGGCAAAAGACAAACATTTCTCCAAAGAAGATATACAAATGGCCAATAAGCATGTGAAAACCTTCTTAACATCAGTAATCCTTCCAGAAATGTAAAGCAAAACTACAATGAGATATTACTTCACATCCACTAGGATAGCTATTTTGAAAATAAAAAATGTGTGTGGAGAAGTGGAGGAAATGAAACTGAAACCCTTCTGTATAGCTGATTAGAATGGAAGTGGTGCAAAAGTATGGGAAACCATTTGAAAATTCTTCAAAATAGTAAATGTAGAATTATCATATGATGCACCAATTCTACCCCTAATTATATACTCAAGAGAATACTTAAATGCTTACAAAAACTTGCATAGAAATGTCCATAGCAACATTATTCATGTTACCCAAAGCTGGAAATCAAATGACTCATCAACAGATAAATAGTTTAACAAAATGTGGTATATCCATTCAATGGAATTATTCAGCACTAAGACAAGAATAAGTACTGATACATACTATAGTACAACAAATCTTCAAAACAACATGGTAATCGAAAGAAGCAAAACATAAAAGACCACCTATTTTTTTAATATCCATTTTTTTAGTTGTAGTTGAACACAACACCTTTATTTTTATTTATTTTATATGTGGTGCTGAGGATCGAACCCAGGACCTCGCACGTGATGAGCACTTTACTGCTGAGCCATAACCCCAGTCCCAAGACCACATATTTTATGACTACATTTATGTAAAATGTCCAGGATCTGGGGGTAGAGCTCAGTGGTAGATTGCTTGCCTCCATGTGTGATTCCCTGGATTCAGTCCCCACTCATCCCCTAAAAAATGTAATGTGTGAAATGTTCAGATAGGCAAATCCATAGAGAAAGAAGGTAGAATAACTGTTGCCAGGCACTAGGGGGAATAGGAAGCAACTGCTTGATGGGCACAGGGCTTCTTTCTGGAGTGAAAAGACATTTCATTCACTCAACAATTAGGGCCAATTGTGAGCGAGATATTGTGCTGGGTGCTGAGGATAAAAGTCAAGTATAACTGGTACCATTCCTGCCCTCAGAAATCTTACTGTTGAGCCTGTACATCTATCTAAGCCCCATTAGCAACCCTACTTTCAATCAATTGATTATACACCCTTCCATGATCAGGGTTGTACAAGCTCAAGATATCCTAGAAGTTGCTGCTGAGTCTTAAATATTTCAAGTCATTTTATATATGTGTATGCATGTGTGTGTGTGCATGTGTATGTATGTATAGATAGATAGATGTACATATACACCTAGTATATAAATACATATATGTGTATAGATAGATCTTTATACATAGATAGGTCTATGTATATGCCTATACATAGATAGGCACACACACACAAACACACACAAACACACACACACACAATGTATTAGTTTGCTAATGTTGCTATAACAAAGTGCCACAAACTGAGTGGTTTAAACAATAGCAGTTTTTATCTTATACCTCTGGAGCCTAGAAGTCCAAGATCAAGTGTGAGCAGAGCCACACTCCCTCTGAAGGTGCTAGGGAAGAGTCAGACTATCTCCTAACTTCTATAATTCCTAGCTTGGGCAGAATAACTTGAGTTTTCACACCGTGTTCTCCTTGGGTGTGTGTCGTGTCCATAACTCCACATTTCATAAGGACGCCATTCATCCTGGATTAGTGTCTACCCTACTCCATTATGAACTCATCTATAATAGTTCTCCTTGCCAAGTTTTGTTGTCTGTGGTTTGTTACCTACAGTCAACAACAGCATGAAAACATTAAAACAGTAAATTCCAGACATATGCAATTCACAAGTTTTAAATTATGTACTATTCTGAATATCGTAATGAAATCCTGCATCATCCAACTCTGTCCTGCCCAGGATGTGCATCATCCCTTTGTATAGTACATGTATGCTGTATATTTTATATGCCCATCAGTCACTAGTAGCCATCTGTCACCAGATTAATTGATTTGGTATTACAGTTCTCAAATATAGGGTTTGATATTGTCCCTGGTTTCAGGCATCCACTGGAGGTCTTGGAACCTATCCCATGTGGATAAGGGGACCACTATGATTAAACTGAAAAAACCCTATTTCCAAATACAGTCACATTCTGAAGTACTGGAGATTGGGAATTCAACATCTGAATTTTGAAGGGACAGAATTCAACCCATCTACACACACACACATAAACACACACACACACACACACACACAAGCACAATGTGCCTGAAACTGACTTTACTAGCATCTCTAAAATACAGAAAGAACAGTTTAATTTTGTCCCTATGCTCCAGAAGAGATTAGTGAGGCTCTGAGAGGTTATAGGATCAGGGAACTCTGGTCTTGGGGCTCTCCGTTGGGCAACCACTTTCTTCTTTTGGAGCAACATGTTTCTCTTCTCACGCCATCACTTTTGCTACAAGCACCAGTAAGCCATTGAATTCCTGAAGGCTGTGATCTTGGCCAACCCAGGTGTCAAGCTGGTGGGAAGTCCCTAACGCATTTCTCAAACCATGCTGACAGCATGCTGGCTGCAGAGCTGGCACTGGGATAGGAGCCTGGTCCAACACATAGCATTCCTCCTGGGCTGTGCTCTCTGCCTGCCTTCTTTAGCAGCCCAGAGCTGTTGGCAGCTGTGGTTACAAAGAACCAATGAGTTGAGGCCATAGGAACTGTAGTCCAACACATTTCCAACTGAAGAGACAAACTGTCCATCAATCCAATAACACTTAGGGCTGGGGATATAGGATGTGGCTCAATGACAGAATATTTGCCTAGTGTGTGCAGGAGCCCTGGGTTCAATCCCTGGCACTGCAAAAATAAAAAGGAAAAATTCAGTCCCATCTAAATATTTCTAGCTACCACGTTTCTGTTTTGAAAATCTTTATCAGACCAAATTTAATTTATTGAGGCAGTATCTACAAATCTGATATAATCCCATCTTTGAGCTAGTAGATTACTGGAAAAGCTTCCCCTAAACTATTGCCAAACCAAAATTATTCTCTTTAAAATAGTGCCTGAATAGAAGATCAAGGCTGTTGTCTTAAAGAATGTGGGGAGGTAAGTAGCTCTGTAAAATTTCATATAAATGCAGTATACACAAGTGTTGTCTCCCAGAGATGGATCAGAGAAATGTGAACACCCAGGCAACTCAGCTGAAAATCAGAAGCAGAAAGAGGATTTTTCACCAGAGCCAACAGTTCAGAGGCAGTGGTATGGACATGCTGAAAAGAGCCAGGAGACAGAAGTCCTACTCCTGCCTCAGGACCAACTGCCAAGCCTCAGCTAAGTCCCTCACTTTCCACAGTTGTGAAATGAAGGTAGGATTTAAAGATCTCTAGTGTCTCTTCTGATTCTGACATTTTGCCTGGGAAGGAAACCAGGTTAATAAATTAGTAACATGCTCTCTAAATGAATAGCAGGTTCCAAAGAGGCACGTAGCTTCTATGCTGCTGAAAGCCACCAAGTCCCAGTAAACACTCCCTCCCACAAAGCCACCTCAGGCACTGTAAACACAGTTCTGAAGGTAGAGATAGGACGATTCTGGGGCATCACACAGTACTGACCCTGATTCTTCTGAAAACACATGAGTCAGCAGCCCCCACGCACCTAGGTAGTCCCCACCATGTCATATAAGGAGACAGTGCAGGGGCATGGCTTTGTCTGAGAGAGGATGGAGATGCTGGGGAGAAGTGAACATTACAGCAGGCAAGGTGAGGCAAAGCACAGTGCTCACCAGCAAAAGCTGTCCAAGAGCCCTGCGATTACTCATTCAGGAAACAGAACCCCAGGAAGGCAGGGATTACAATCAATAATAAATGCTTCTAAGGGAGATTTCACACTGGCCAACCATGGGCCGGATATGGGGAGGAGAACGGTTTTGTTTAGTCTGCACAGTGTTGGCCAAAAAATTTAATTGGTTTCCCAACTTTAAAAATTGGGTGATTTTTATTTTTACATAAAAATATGGATCTCCAAAAATCCAGGTATGGTGGTTGCACACCCATAATCTCATCAGCTTGGAAGCTGAGGTAGGAGGATGGCAAGTTCAAAGGCAGTCTCAGCAACTTAGTAAAGCTCTGAGTAATTTAGTGAGACCCTGTCTCAAAACAAAAAATAAAAAGGACTGGGGATGTGGCTCAGTGTTTAAGCACCTCTGGGTTCAATCCCTAGTTTTATATGTCTCTCTCTCTCTCTCTCTCTCTCTCTCTCTCTCTCTCTCTCTATATATATATATATATATATATATATATATATATATATATATATTTATGACTGTGCAGCTTCTCTTAAAAATGAAAATATTTATATATAGGCAATCATATATAGAGAGACAAATATATATATATATATATATATATATATATATATATATATGCAATCATAAGTGACTGTGATATATATATATATATATATATATATATATATATATATATATATATATATATATATATTATATATAAGCAACACTGGGCCTATATCCTTATCTGGCCACCACCATCTAGGACTGAAGAGCACCTACCTGATACACAATAGCTGAGACAAGGCTCCCCAGTGTGTCCCAGGCTTGGTCCTCAGCATCATTGATGTATGGTTGCTCAACGAGAAATAAAGTAAATGAAGCCCAATCACAACAATGTTGTATTTGGAGATAAACAGGCATGAGTTTTGTCTCTGCCAGATTTTAGGTTTCTAAATATTAACCATGGACCAAAGGCAGCATCCATCAAAATCAACATGATAAGCAAAAAAGAAAGATACTGAAAACAAATTGAATGGCCACCAGGAAAGAAACAGACAAAAGGTAGCTTTGGAATATTATGCAGTTATTGAAAAGAAACAGACCAATGGCTCTCAAACCAGGAGTAATTTTTGCCCCCTGGGACATTTAGCAATGTTTAGAGACATTTTTGGTTGTCACCACACAGATGGGAAAATGAAAGCTAGGTACTTCTAAAGTCCAGAAGGAAGAGAAAAAGCAATACTATTTAACATTCTACAATGCACAGAACAGCACCTTCACAACAAAGAAATTATCCAGGTAAGGTGGAGAAACCATGAGTTATATGCAGACTGATGAACAGGGAGAGATTTCCAAAATGTTGACTTAGAAAAGTGCAATGCAGGCAGTGTGTTTGTGTGCACCATTTTTACCATAATGACAAACAAAACTCTATGTCCACAAATGTAATAAATAGCACTGTGGTATGATTTGCATAAAGTTGGATATTTCTGGATCTATGTGCAAAAAAGTTACATGGAAGAACAGATCACAAATGTTAATGGCATTACAGGTGATTTCTACTTTTCATTCTGTACTGCTTGGCATGGTGCAAACATTTTTAAAATAAGTATATATATATATATATATTTTATTTATTTTTTAGTTGTAGTTGGACACAACACCTTTTTTTCACTTTTTTATTTTTATGTGGTGCTGAAGATCGAACCCAGGGTCTCGCACATGCGAGGCGAGCGCTCTACTGCTGAGCCACAACCCCAGCCCTAAATGAGTATATATTTTTCAAATAATCAGAAAAATAAATAAAGTAAGGACGGTTTTCATTGTGAAAACATCAATAGATGTTTCACACACATAACCTTAAATAATAGATGTATCTACCACCTCACCAAACAGGGATCTGTGCCATCAATAAGGACAATCATAAGTGACTGTGATCTCCCTCTTCTCTCTTCTCCTACCCTACCTAGAAAGGTCTTGCTCACTAAGGCCCAGAGAAAGGAGACACATTACTTAGCAAAGAAGCTCAACTGGCTAATCAACTAGAGAGTTAGAACCTGTCAGAGTCAAGGGGGCAATCAATGACCCATCAGGTTACAGGTCCATGGCTCCTCACCCTCCCCTAATCAATAAGTTTCTCCTTAGTTCAAAGATCTCCCAAAAGACAGCAGGGCAAAAGGGCATGGATGCTCTCCTAAACAAGTCAAACCACTATTTAGGAGATGTACAAAACTCCGCAGAACTTAGTGAAAGGAAGGGATCCCAACACAAATCCCAGAGCTGTCACAGCTCAGATCTGCCTTGCTTCAAGTCAACCTCCCCGTCTTCACATCATGCCACCCACTTTGTGGTCTGAAGAGCAGGGCTTTCTTCAGTGACAGAGATTCCAAACAACTGGAACTTAGTCATATGCATCTGTGCCTGCTGGAGCAGATACCAAAGCCTGAGTGGTTCTCAGCCTCCCTCACCTGGCTCTCACAGCAGCATCACCAATGGGCTGAGTGTGCAGTGACATCAGGACAGCTGCCTCACCCCCCCCCCCCATTCTCTTGTGCACCTGACTTTTTGGTGCTGAAAACAGAGTTGGTCTGTCATGAAAATGTATGGGTTTATGTGTACAATTATCTGAGTATGTGGAACTAATTTTTTTTATACTGAGGACTAAACCCAGAGGTACTTTACCACTGAGCCATATCCCCAGTCCTTTTTAACTTTTTATTTTGAGACAAAGTCTCCCTAAGTTGCTAAGAGACTTGCTAAGATACTGAGGTTGGCCTTGAACTTGGGATTCTCCTGCCTCAGCCTCCCAAGTTGCTGGGATTACAATGAGCCACTGTGCCTGGCTTGGAAATAATTTTAATGTGTGCATGGGTAAGGGTTATTACCGTGCCCTTTAACAAATAAGAGTTTTAGGGCCCGTGAGAGAATGCTTTGGGATCAGTATAAGAAAGTATATTTACCAATGAAAATATCATACATACTTGATAATTCGACAAATTAAACTTCAAGAAATTAGTCAATATGTATAAAAATAAAAATGAGGTTCTGAGCGATGCTAAACACCAGGTTTTGCTAGGTATTTTTCAGATGTCTTTAATACTCATAAAATACCTACTGCGAAGTCTCTTCATCCTCATTTAATACATGAGGAAACTGAGGTTCAAAAAGTTGAGATATAGCACCCAGGTCCATCCAGCTATTTAATGCAAAAACCAGATTCAACACAGGCTTGTTTAAGTCCAATGTTGTTTCCATGAACACCATGATCTCTCTGCATTTACTCCCCATAACAAAGACATCTCAAGTAAAGGGCAGTTTATAGGGTGAATTAGAAAAGCTACAATCAGCAGCTGATGTTTTCTGGAGTTTATGCTTATACCAAATATTTGTGTGCCTTCTAATGGGTAATAATCAAATAATTATGTATATATATATTAGGTAAGATAAGATACTAACCAACTATCTAGTAGATTCACTTGAGTGAAACTAAAGAGTTTTTATGGTTATGGGTATAACTAGTAGTGTTTCATTTTTCTTAAAGTATGATAAAATAGCCATGATGTTGGAATAACTAGAAAAACCTAAGGGAGATTATCATCAATTTCATATCTACAGTTCATGCAGGGATTGTTAATGCTATTTATTGCAGTACAAAGCAGTGCTCATTATGAGTTGAGACCCCATGTGAATTTTCTGTGATGGGCAGGTTAGCATCAAATTAAAATGCCCCAAGCTTGTGAGTCTCAGCTGGCTTCTCCTAGACCAGCTTCTCATTAAACTCAGGAATGGGTCTCTAAGAGCCAGTCTCGCTTGGGTTGTAATGACTGTTTTGCTTACTTCATAAATAGTGTTTCTCAACAGATTTTAAAGATTTATTCTCCATTTGGTGAATATAATATCCTCATGCAGTTCCCCACCAAAAAATATAAAATAATTGAATTCTAACCCTTCTCATCGATCATCTGTACCGTGCCAAAGACAAAATCTATCTTCCAAGTATTTTCACAAAGAAAAGCTGGTTATAAAAGTTGAGATATAGCACCCAGGTCCATCCAGCTAATTTATTTTCTATAGTTTTATTTAAGAAAATAACAGGGTTTTGTTTTAATTTGATATGGCTTTAGCTTAGCATTGTGTTATAATAGTGAATATGCTTTTCAAAATGCACACAATCCACCAACCCTTTCTTCAAAGAGATCCTGGTTGTTTTCTTCTAGGACATTCAGGGACTCTGGTTCAGAATTGTAGTCCTGGAAGTTTAGTTAACACCAAAAATAGGAGAGTAAACTGACTATGGAATGCTCATCCATGCTCCCACCTCATGCTGAGGAAGCACACCAAGTCCTCATTTATAGAAGAAGAGAGATTTATAAGAGAAGGGGAATGGATGACAGGAATGAGAGAGGAAACTTGTAAAAGGATAAAGCAGAAAGGAGAAGAAGAAAAGAATAACTACCAGTGAAAGCATCAAAAGAGCTTAGACCAGCCAAGCACATGCCTGTAATCCCAGCAGCTCAGGAGGTTGAGGAAGGAGGATGGTGAGTTCAAAGTCAGCCTCAGCAAAAGCGAGGCATTAAACAACTCAGTGAAACTCCATCTCTAAATAAAATACAAAATAGGGCTGGGGATGTGGCTCAGTGATGGAGTGCCCCTGAGTTTAACCTCCAGTACACCAAATAAAAAAAGTTTAGACCATAGAGAATAGATCATTATAATAACAAATTTTAATTGGTAATGACAACTACCATTTTATCAGTCTCTTGCCATGTGATACCAAGATAGCTAGATACATGAGATGGATAGATGGATGGATAGATAGATGGATGGGTGGATAAATAGATAAAAAAGTACACACATTCATATGTAGATACATATATTTAATTCAGTTTAATTTGTTACTTTAATCATAACAAAAACCTGTAGAATGGATATTCCAATCCCCATTTTACCCTGAAGAATCTGAGAATTATAGCTACTAACCTCAGCAAGGTAGCAGAATGAGAATCTAAACTTAGTTTATCCGGCTCCAGATTTCATGCTGTTAATTACCATACCACACCACTTATTTATAAGAAAGGCAAGTGACACTTAGTTGCATGTTTTCTTATTCAAATTTATCATTTTCAGACATGACACTGTTTCAGTAATGTTATCATTGATGAAAATCATTTGGGAACCCACTTTTGAAATTTCCATCCCAGCCTTGAGCACTCTTGATTACCTCCAGGGATGACATGGCTTCAAGCTTTCAGAGGAGAACTTAGGGAACAGCCAGGAGTCACTCAGAGCAAAGCTAGCCAACATTGTGTATGATAGTTCTGGGAGATGTCACTGAGGTTTAAGAGTAAATGATACAATTATTTTTTTGTGTCTTATCAGCTGTATTAGAGAAATCCCCAAAGGTAAGTTGCTATTAAAGGTACTACAGTACCTTTAAAGCACTGCAGTAAATATAGAAACCTAAGAGAACCCCCTTCAAACTTCAACATTAACCTGATATATTTATTTATTTATTTTAGTTTGTTCTTATTAGTTATACATGATCATAGAATGTATTTGTACATATTTTACATATATGGAGTATAACTACTCATTCTTCTTATTGTACATGATGTAGAATTGCATTGGACATGTAATCATATATGCACATAGGAAAGTACTATGATTCATTCTCTTTCCTACTCCCATTTCCCCTCCCTTTCCTTCATTCCCCTTTGTATAATTCAAAGTAATTCTATTCTTCCCTACCCCCCCCACCTTATTGTGAATCAGCCTCCTTATATCAGAGAAAAAACATTCTGCTTTTGGTTTTGGGGGATTGGCTAACTTACTTAGCATTATCTTCTCTAATTCCATCCATTGTGCCTGCAAATGCCATGATTTTATTTTTTAATGCTGTCTAATATTCCATTGTGTATATATACCACATTTTCTTTATCCATTCATCTACTGAAGGGCATCTAGTTTGGTTCCACAGTTTAGCTCTTATGAATTGTGCTGCTAAAAATATTGATGTGGCTGTGTCACTGTAGTATGCTGATTTTAAGTCCTTTGGGTATAGTCTGAGGAGTAGGATAGCTGAGTCAAATGGTAGTTCCATTCCAAGTTTTTTGAGGAATCTCCATACTGCTTTCCATGGTGGTTGCACCAATGTGTAGTCCCACCAGCAATTATACGTGTACCTTTTTCCCCACATCCTCACCAACATTTATTGTTGCTTATATTCTTGATAATTGCCATTCTGACTGGATAAGGTGAAATCACAGTGTAATTTTAATTTGCATTTCTCTAATTGCTAGAGATGTTGAACATTTTTTCATATATTTGTTGACTGATAATATTTCTTTTTCTGTGAAATGTCTGTTCAGTTCCTTAGCCCATTTATTGATCCAGTTATTTGGGTTTTTTGTTTTTCTAGTGTTAATTTTTTTTTTTTTTTTAGTTTTTTATATATCTTGGAGACTAATGCTCTGAGGTGCAGGTGGCAAAGATTTTCTCCTGTTCTATAGGATCTCTTCATGTTATTGATTGTTTCCTTTGTTGTGAAGAAACTTTTTAGTTTGATTCCATCCCATTTATTGATTTGTGCTTTTACTTCTTGTGCTTTAGGAGTCTTGTTAAGCAAGTCAGTTCCTAAGCCGACATGATATAGATTTGGCCTACTTTTTCTTCTAGTAGACACAGGGTCTCTGTTCTAATGCCTAAGTTCTTGATTCACTTTGAGTTGAGTTTTGTGCAAGGTGAGAGATAGGGGTTTAATTTCATTTTGCCACATGTGGATTTCCAATTTTCCTAACACCATTTGTTGAAGAGGCTATCTTTTCTCCAGCATATGTTTTTGGCACCTCTTTGTCTAGTATGAGGCAACTCTATTTATATGGGTTTGTCTCTGGGTCATCTATTCCGTTCCATTGGTCTTCATGTCTGTTTTGGTGCCTACACCATATTGTTTTGTTACCATGGCTTCGTAGTATAATTTAAGGTCTGGTATTGTGATATCTCCTGCTTCATTTTTCTTGCTAAGGATTGCTTTGTCTATTCTGGGTCTCTTATTTTTCCAGGTAAATTTCATGACTGCATTTTTCTATTTCTATGAAGAACATCATTGGGATTTTAATAGGAATTGCATTAAATCTGTATAGCATTTTTGGAGTTATACCCATCTTAACAGTGTTAATTCTGCCTATCCAAGATCATGGGAGATATTTCCATCTTCTACAGTCTTCAATTTCTTTCTTTCGTTGAACTGGTATATTTTAAACACCGGACTTATGACAATAATGTCATACCTTATTCATCCTGTAAGGCAAATCAATTTAATGTTGTTTTAACTACTCAATAGAGCGCTCCATAAACAGAAAAAGAAAAAAAACTGAGTAATAACCTAATCATATTTGAAGTTAACATTGTTTACAACATTTTGTGTCCTAACTTGTTGCTGAAAAGTCTAAAGAGAAATGACAATGACCTTGGGGCACTGTTGCTTTTAAACTTCAAACTTCTGATTGTCTGGATCAATATAATGGATGAGGCATTTGGGATAGAATGTCCGCCCATCTCCGGCTCTGAAACTGACCTGTGGGCTTCTAGCAGTGTTGCCTCTAATGCATTTGAAGAATGGCATCATATTTGGGCTAGAGAGGCTCCTCTGCCCCATTCATGGTCCATGTAGCAGGTGCTCTTCTCTGAATGGTTACTGTTTTTCTCAGAAACTGCCAATTTTCATTATAGCAATGTACTGGAGGAGTGCTGAAATGTCATAGGAAAAGAAAATTACTGGGCAGCCCCCTTGTTTTTCCATTAGGATTTTGGCAAAGCAAGTAAGGCAAGGGCAGACAAGATAATGAAGGGGTTGTGCAGGCATTTATTTCACTTTTATTTTCCTTTTGAGGAAGCGTTAATAAAATTAGCAGTGTTCTAATAACAGCAAGGATTATAAAAGATACATTTATCAACAATGTACAATTTTCCTACTGGAATATATAATAGAACTTTTCAAATGCAAATTTCCTATCAATGAATATACAAAAGGGCAAGATAAAGGAGGGGGGGAATGACATGAAACTAATTCTCCATTGTCCCTGAAAACTACGAGGATTAAAAAATTTTAAGTTAACTGATAAATAGCCCCAAACTTAATCTTAAACATTCATTGAGTGTCTTCCTTGTCAAGGATTTAGCCAAAGCTTCTTACATGCAGTCATGCTAATTCTTTTGAATTTCAGGGATTGGGTCAAAATCATCAATGCTCTCTCATCACCCACCACACAAAGCCAAAAACACCTTAATATGTTCCTCCAACATCAGGTTCTCCCAACAATCAAACCTGTCCTTCATCCACCTCTCTGTCCCCCAAATTCACTTCTCTGCTTCACTTACCACACATCCCAAGCTGAAACTGGGTCCCTTAGAAGTCTATGATGCTTTCTCCTCTGTCTGATTTCTGCCCAAATCCTCCCCATCTTCTAAAACCTTTATAACTCAAATATTGCCTCTCTTGAGCCTTCCTTTCTAGCTCTCACCAATCCTCCACCTCTCTCATATAGCCTTTATCATGGATACCGCCCCCTGGGAGAACAGTGAGTTTTCATAAAGCAGAGACTATCCTGGGCATAAACACCTAAAAAGCATTTATTGATTAAATGATAGATTCTATAACCCATCCTCCTCCTATGGAGATATAAGCCGCTCAAAAAGACAGGCAGAGAGAGAGAAGATAAAAAGACATAGGAGTGGCAAGGAACTGAGGTAATCCAGAAACTGGACAATCAACATTGAAATAATGAATAAATTACTGTACACATAAAGGGGAAATATGCAATGACCAATGCCATTTATATTAAGTGTTTTGAGAGTACAGTGTTTTGTTAAAGGTTAATAAGGCTGATTCAGCAAGCCTTAATGTAAAGGGTGCTTCCAGGAAAAGCAAATAAATGAACATAAAATATTTCCTGAAATCAAATTCTAAAATCATAAATGTGCTAAAGAAGGATTTATCCCCCAAATCACTCTAAGCTCAAAAGAGTAAATTCAGTTCATTACTGAGCTATTCAGACATGCTGATGATGTTGACCACCCCTGCTGGTAATAAATGAAAACACTGAAGTCTTCCTGGAACACAATGGGTGCTGTTTTCACACAGCCATCTGAAGTCTCCATCTGTCTTTCAAAGGCTAAAGTTGCATTGTGTCCTTCATGAAAAACCCAAGGAGATGTTGCCTGAGGCATGAATGATGCCAATTTTTTTATATCAAACCAAAACAATAATAATCACTTGAAAGTGCCAAGTATCATGTTCAAAAGATGAATTGAAACTACTCTGGAGACACCAAAACATGATATTTTGTATAATGAAATGGTGTCCATCTCACTGAAGCAAACCCAAGAATGCAACACCATTTCTTACCTAGTCACTTTTATGGCAGCAAAGTTGCATAAATATAGTTTATGGCAAGTGCCCAGGAGTGATTCTATTGCTGGAACATGTAGCAGGCCAACCAATTTTTTCATCTTTTACTCAGAATTTTTTACTCAGCAATATTTTTGAAAATAATTATGACTTGGGTTGGCTGTACATTTCAACATGTTACCAAAGAAATGCTTTTAGGAGATTAAGTACCCAAATGGTATATGATACACACCTCTATCCTATTCCCACCCAACAAAACATCCTTATATGCTCATATCTACTTGTTTGACAAGCATGCGGAAACAGGGGGGGAATGACACAAACTTTGAAAAATACTTTTTTCAAAAAGCATAGCATGGAAGAGCACTACATTTCATTACCTTCTAAACACAAATGACCCCAGAAAGATTACCACAGGGTGACTAACAAAAGCAAACAACATACCCAGGACACATATGTCACACTCAAATAAAAAATAAATGAATAAATCTACAGACCAAGTATACTTGGAAATTCATTTTGGAATTCAAGGTGTCATCGAACAGCACTACCTTTCTAGCTCCATGACTGCACAATGCCTCTATCTTCCATTTTATTTTTTTAATTTTTTTAAAGAGAGAGAGAGAGAATTTTTTAATATTTATTTTTTAGTTATTGGCGGACGCAACATCTTTGTATGTGGTGCTGAGGATCGAACCCGGGCCGCACGCATGCCAGGCGAGCCCGCTACCACTTGAGCCACATCCCCAGCTCAACTTCCATTTTATTTTGACTTGGGCGTCTACTACATGAAAAGTACACTTGAAGGAGGGTGATCAATCATTTCTATGATTCCTCTTGCATGTGACAGAACTGAGCATTTGATATGTTCCAGTTCCCGAGAACAAGACAAACCCCACCCGGCCTCCCTGGAGCCTAAAAACTAACAGGTAGAGAACCATCGACCAGAAGTGAGATTTGTGTTGCTACAAAGTACAGTATTTTGCAAGGACTTAAAGCAAGACATCCCAAGGTAGACACAGTGATCAGGCAAGCCTCCACTGAGGAAGTTAAGTCTAAGTTGAATTTGAAGTGGAGAAGACATTGGCAAATGAAGGGCAAGAGAAGTTTCATCAGAGAGAAGGACAAAGGGACCAGAGAGAGAAAAGACTGGGTGCAGAATGAATGGGGAGCAAGGTTAGCAGCCAGGGCACTAGAGGCTCTCACCATAGTCCCTGAAAGAGAGGAACAATTTGTACCAGATTGGTGGGAAGAAGAATGTGGATACAAGCAATATTCAGGAATCAGGACTCTGTAATGGACTGGAAGAAGGAACTAAAGGTGAGAGAGAAGCCAAGGTGGACTCACAGACCCTGGTTTGAATAACTAGGGCTACATACTGAGGTGTGGGAGTTTGGAAGAGAACCAAATTTCAGATCTGAAGAGTGGGTAGACAGAGGTTACAATATTGAATATCAACTTTAATGTCCTACATACAGGACAAGTTTTTAGTTCACTAAGACCTAGCCATGAGCTGACAAAACTTAGAAACTTCTCCATCAATCACATACCTGCAAAGTTTTAGACCAGCGAGGCATTCTGCAGATTTTCAGATTAAAATAACAAGTTTATGGAAGAATCCACCCAGAATTTGAAGGCAGAATACTAATTCTAGTAATTTCTGAATTGCTACTGGCATCATTAATACTTACAGAAATAAGGGATTTATCCACTTATGTCCTGGGTACATGTCCCAAGGTCTTTTTAAATATAGAGTTCACAATGAATGCCATTATTCTGGAGCAAACAAATCCGTCAGTTGCTACAGAATTTATGTTAAGATTTCAGAAAGCAGAGTTCCGCTTGTGAGAATGCCAGGGGTCTTTTGAAAATTTTCATTGAACAGGAACCCCTGGAGTTTGTATTGATTGGACAAGATCAAACAGGAAGCTTTCATTTCCCCCAAGTGTCTACTTCTTTGTAATATTACTTAAAAGATAATTCACTTAATTATGTTGGCCTTAGTAAAAAGTGGGTGATAATAACTATTTTTTAAATTGCTTATTTGTAAACAATTCTTTCACATAAAAATAATAATTCCTGAAACTCCTGGATGACACTTTCAGGAGTACCCCAGGCCTGTCACCAGCCTGGAGGAGCTCCTTTTTCTCAGCTGCCACAATGCTCAATAGTCACCTTCCACTGAAACCTTGTTCAGCGTATGATTTTTTTTTTTTAATATCACAGGTTTCAACTCCAAATTGCATTACCAAATCTCTCTCCTCTTTCTCATTTGAATGAACATTCCCTCCTCTTTCTCATTTGAATGAACATTTTCTTCTGGGCCTATTATGAATAACACACAGGAGAAGCTGAGAAAGAGAAGTGAGCACTTTGTAGGTGATTTGGAAATTCAGAGAAATACCAAAAATTCTTGGCAGAGAGATGCAGACACAGAAAGGAGATTATAGATATAGGACAGGACTCACTGTATATGGCCTTACTGTTTCTATGGCACATAATTTCTTAGTAACCAAGTTGCATAAATTCAGGCCAAACTGATTGGGTTTGGGCTTTCAGTAGCCAGGAGATACAGTGTTTTAGCCCCCAAACACCTTGCCTTGCCATCAGAGATACAGTGCATTACAATGGAACAGGGAAGATTGAGGAGGCAGCAAAAGCCTCAGAGAACTGCTTAATAGAGTAAATACAAGGATACTCCCCTGTCACAAGCCAATCTGACTGCTTATGTACCTGAAATTAGTTCTTTGGAGGCAGCTGCTCTTTTCTGCCAGTATTCTGGGCTGGAGACTTATGTGTTAGGAAAAAAAAAAATCCCTCTGCTATATTGCACTCAGTTCTTGGAGTCAAGCTGAAGAGCTATTCAGGTGATTTTTTAAATATCCCTAATAAAGAGATTCAAATATATTTGTCCACAGATCAGCTATGTGACCAATAAATTGTCACTCAGCCCCACAAGGACTAAGGATTACTGATTCCAAACAATGGGACAAAAGAGTTAAACAAAGAAAGTTCTATTATTCTTTTTCTTGATTTCTGGTCCCTGCAATATTCATCTCCTCTTAATTTGGGGTCAATGACTCTAATAGAGACACTTGGATCTTGATTTTGGTAACAAGTCCTTGCTGACCCATCTTTGATAACCTGACCTGTCCAATGTCCCAGATTCTAGGCATAGGGACCTGTTTTGCCATGACCAGTGATCTCACTTGACCCTTTATCCACTAGTAAATGGCAACTTGACTGTTTTTTTTAGAACATAGTTGATGTAATATGCAAAGATACAAGTAGAGACTGTGTTCATGCAAAAGGTATGTATTAAGTACCCTCAGTGTTACAGTTTCTGTTCTAGATAATGTATCTATGCAAAGTCATGTACTTGTATTCCTATAAGGAAAACATATAACAAAAAAAAAGTGTAGGATATATTTAATGGCTAAGAGGGAATTTCTGAAGATGGTACAACAAAGGAAGCAACACAACAGACTCCCACATGGAAATATGATCCACAAGTCCCCACAGGAATGTACAGCCACGGATGATACCACCCATGAAGAGAGAGGGTACCAGCCAGAACCACGCGGCCTCCTCTGCCATTCACATGGCCACCTGGACTTTTATATGTTTCAGCTACAAGCCTGCATCCTCAACAGATGCAAGTGGAAATACTCAAGCAGACCGTGGGACAAATAAATCAAAATTCAATTTTCCTGGCCTGATTTCCTACAGCAGACCCTAATCTCTGGCCTGATTAGGAATGCCTTCTGAAAGGGGATTTGCTAATATTCTTTTTGTGATCACCATCAGGAGTGATGCAGGAAGAGAAAACCATGTGTCACTCTGTGTGACAGCACTTTTTATTGACTATTGTGATCATTATTTCACCTTTGAGACAACACCAGAGTTGTTCATTTCCATGTCAGTTTCCTTTGTAGGAACCATGCTGGTTAAGCCCAGTAATTTAACCTACGTCCAAATAAACCACCGATTAGGACTATAGCATGCAGTCCATCTGGATTCCTATGGCTTTACAATCTATAGAAGTCTTTGTGTAATTTGAATCTATTGTGCCATACTTTTATGCACGTATGTATAAATATCACTCCACACTATTGTGCACATATCCACAATTATCCTCTCTCCAACTACATTCCATACATTAAGAGGAGGGAACCGTAGCTCATATTCTACTTTCTCAGAATCTTTTATAATACCTCTCATGTTGTAAGTACCCTACAATATTTACTACCAGTAGTAACATTGAGAAAAAAACTGTCCAAAACAATCTTAGTAATAGTAGTGCATGAGAAGCATTGAGACAGTTGCCCATGTTCCACTAGTATCTTTAATCAACAGAGTAAGCATCCCAATAGATAAAAGTTATTTAGGACATTTGGACATTTAGGGCAGGACCTGTAGCAAGACTAAAAGACTTCTGCCTTCATTTCTTTCTGGTTATAACACCCAATTTGGGGACTGCCGAAACATATGATGGTTCTATTTGAAATTTTCGAAGAACCTCTATAGTGTTTTCCATAGTGGCTGCACCAATAGCCACCACCAGCATACAGGGGTTCCCTTTTCTATTCTAACAAATGTAAGATAATATTGTATTGTGGTTTTAGTTTGCATTTCCCCTGATTATGCATGATTCTCAGCTTTTATACCTGTTTGACTTTTGTCTGTCTTCTTTTGAGGAATGTCTATTCTGGTCCTTTGCCCATTTTTTAATCAGGTGTTTTTTTCCTATTACTAAGTTGTTTGAGTTCCTTATATATTTTGGATATTAATATTTTGTCAGATATATGCTTTGCAAATATTTTTACCCACATTTAATTCTTCTCCCATGTTACAGAATCATTCACAATTCCCATTATGTGAAAACAAACTCAGTGTCTATTAACAGATGAATGGATAAAGATAATATGGTATACAAATTCAATAGAATGTTCTTCCACCTTACAAAAGGAGGAAACCTTGTCAATTGCAACAACATGGATGAACTTAGAGGACATCATGCTAATTGAAGTGATCCAGAAACAGAAAGACAAATGCTGCCTGATTCACATAGGTGGAATTTTAAAATGCTGAACTCCTAGAAGCAGAGAGTAGAATCATATTTATAAGGGCCTAGAGATGGGAGGAGTAAGGAAATGTTCAAAGGGTACCAAGTTTGAGAAATAAAGGATCAATAATTTCTAGAGATAATGTACAGCATGTCAACTATCATTAGCAATATTAGGTTGTACATAAGAAGTTTGCTAAAAGAATAGATCTGAATTGTTCTCACACTACCCCACCTCCATAAATGGTAACAATGTGGAATCATGGATATGTTAATTAGCTGATTGTGGTAAACATTTCATAATGTATATTCATAATAAAATATCATGTTGTATATCTTAAATATATACAGTTTTTATTTTTCTATTATACCTTGACAAAACTGGAAAAATAAAAAAGAATATCTGTAGCTTTATAGCCACAGAGGTACTTCAGAGGTCCCTGCTCTTGTAAGGGCTCTCTAGGAATCACATCACCAGAGGAGCCACAGCCTGTTTCTTCTGCAGAATACAGGAGCTGACCATGGAGTATACTTCCAGGCACATGACTAATGGGTCACTTTGAGAATCCCTTATGATCTTCTCCAACCAGTTGTTCTGTAAGTCTACCCAGAGCATGTGAATTTGTTTCTTAATCTGTTGATAACAGTTTCGCATGCAATTGAAATTATGTAACTAAATATTATATAAGCTGATGAAATGTAAGTGGGGGAAAAAGGAGTTAATTCTATAAAAATTGGGCTGGATGCCTGGGAAAGATTCCAAAGTGATGGTTAATTAGACTGTAAAAGACTGAGAAAATGATAATAAATGTCTAGAAGGGATCTATGTCTAGAGTGCTTTACAAAGGTCTAAGTTGTTCCTCTATCTTAAGAGATAGATGGGTATCGTTGGCACTATAAGAGAAGTACATCTTTCTGACCGCCCCCCCCCAAAAAAAGCCTTGACTCTATATCAAAATATTGGGAAAAGGATATGCAATCATAGGTTTTTAGACTGAAATAAAATGTTTGAACTATGTATGTATCATTTTTTCAGATTCCCATTTTTTACCAATCTTTACACTAAAACAACTACCACCCTGTCACATCAGAAAAGAAGGTTCTCACTACTCACCCACCCCTACCTTACCTCCAGAGCTCAATCAAGAAATTGCTCAGAACTCAGAAAGCCAGAAGCAGTGGGAGTTGTCACCTGAGTCATGACAGAATATAAACAAAGGCCAGTACGAGGGAGTCTCTTCCTTTCTCTTGGCTTTCATTTTCAATCTTCAAAAACATATATATCCCATGTGTTTTGGAAAGTCTCTGGGTCCATGTAGAATATTTATAGAAATACAGTCCATAATTAAAATCAATATAGTAACAAATAGGAATCATAAATTACCTGCCAAGCTAAGCAGTTCACCTTCAGCGGGTCATCACACATGCTCAACACAGTCAAGCTTTCAAATGGTCAGTTAAGCAAACAGTATGCGTGGGAACCAGACCACACTTCTGGGGTGATACAGAGAGATGAGACATGGTGCCTTCCCCTGTGGGGCTTACAGTTCAATAATCAAACCAGAGCTATCAAGCTGCATTTAGTTCTTGGTAATGACAGCAAGGCAGGATTAAAGTGGAGGGCAGGAGGAAAGGAGCCAGTTTTGTGCTTCCCTCCTTCAGTAATTCCACGTTCACTGCCAAATGGATATTGGAAAGTACAGAGCATGAGAGCAGAAATAGTTTGTATGATGTGACTGTAGAAATATTTTTCTTAGATTCACAAAACATTAAAATAGGAAGGGATATTTTAGAGACACTGTTTTCTTTTACAGATTAGAGACCAGGGCATGGAGAAGCAGTTGAGTAAAGTCACATTGCCAATGAGGAGCAGGGTTGGAAACAGAAATCACATACCCTGCCCCGAAATCCAGTACTCCTTCTAGAACACCCTTGGCAGTGGTCTCCCTCGCTTTGGCTAGCATCTTTCTTCTCTGTTTCATTTCCCAAACCAACCAGAACACTGAGTTGGTCAGACCTCTCAAAGTTCATTTCTAAACATAGAATTTCTAAATAAGTCAGCTTAAAATTTTATTCAAGTTGAAGAACACTTTCAATAAGTTAAGAGGGGGGATAGTAGAGGATAGGAAAGGTAGCAGAATACAACAGTGACTAATATAGCATAATGTAAAAATGTGGATGTGTAATCGATGTGATTCTTCAATCTGTATTTGGGGTAAAAATGGGAGTTCATAACCCACTTGAATCGAATGTATGAAATATGATATGTCAAGAGTTTTGTAATGTTTTTAATAACCAATAAAAAAATAAGTTAAGAGAATGTCAACCTGAATAAAATCTTGTGCTAATTGTGTGGTTTTGTGTGGACAAAATATTTAAAGTTACCAAAGAATTCTCCATTGAGCTATCTAACTCAGTATTCTGGATAGTTCTTTATTTCTACTTGAAACTCTAATGTATATGCTTTCATACCTCTGCATCTTTTTACATTCTGTTCCCAAAGCTAGAAATATTTTTCTACATACTAACTACTGAGAAAAGTTCATCCTTAAATTATTAATTCACATATCACTTTCTCTGTGACAACCCAGGGGGCAACATGGTGCTCTGGAAGAATAACAGACCCAACTTTGAATTCAGTTTCCAGCATTTATTATGGAGTCATATGACCTTGACCCTGCCAAGCTTACCTTTCCTTGGCTATAACATCTACCTCAGAGGGTCATAAGCTTCACCTGAGATGATATATGTGAAAAAGCTAGTCAGGAAATGGCACCTGGGAGGTTCTCTTGGCTACAAGAGCACACATACATAATTACTGCAGCCCTGGTTTTGTGGTGCTCTCATTCTATCCTCCAGATCCTATGTTCTTTCATGAAAAAGCATAGAACCCAGCAAGACCAAGGCACACTCACAGATATTTATTTAAGTGCAGTAAAACTGGAAACAGATTGGCACCCAATTCTAGGGCTTGGATCTTGAGCCCATGCCACTGGAAAACTGATACTACAATTAAGGGGAAGGAACAGAGACACTGAGAATTAACTCTTCCGTTGAATGTTGAGAAGAATTCAGTGTGGGGCACATTTAGTTTTTAAAAGCAGAAAGAGATATCCAGCAGGAAATTGGGACTGTGCCTGGAGGTGGGAGATAAAAGGGCACATTTAAGTAACAAGGGTAAAAAACAAGGTACAGCACAAAGGAAAGGAGGAAGGGAGCATCAGAACAATGCAATGACAGATAAATGAAAAAAGGAAGGAATTTCAGGAAGAAAGCAGAGAGCCCACAGTGCTGAATTCAAAATAGAGGATCCTAGAATTAGAACAAAAAACAGACTCTGGGGTTTTGGTCAAGGGGCAGAAGACAGTTTTATGGAAGGGTGAAGACAAAACAGATTGCAAGGGGCTAAGAAGTAAGTGGGTGAGAAATTTAAAAAAAAAAAAATCTCCACGGTAACTAAATCATGGTCTAGCATCTATATGTGTTTCAAGGTGCAAAATTTTCACTTCCTGATGTGTAATACCACCAACAGCAGAAGAAAAGCTAGAATCCAGGTTTATTGGCTCCCTGTTGTCATGGATCCATCACATCACAGGGGAAGATGCAAGTGACTTTCCGTGTCCCCACCCCTTGTGGCCCTTAATCTAGACACTGGCCTGCAGTCTCATTCAACAAGAACCTGATGGATTCCTGCCTTGCATCCTTGACAATTTCATTACTGAGAAGGCTGAGGAAGAACCAGAGGTGCAGCTTTTTCTCAATTAATTTTAATCAACAGTCAGCCTGAGTGATGGGAACTTTGGAGGAAAGTGGTAAAATTGTCTTGTAATAGTCAAGAAAAAAAAAATCGGGTCATAGTCAGACATGATTCATGGTATTTAGGGGGTAGGTTTTTATGTTTGACTCCCTACCCTCCATCCCCAAGGTGTGTAGCTCCTAAATGAAAAACATAGAATCTTGAACCTATTTAATTTTTTTAAAACCTATTTAATTTTTTTAAATTGAGTTGGGCAAATTAATGCATATTAAAATTGAAGATGGCAGAAAACAGGGAGAAAAGCACTTAGAACACTAGATCAGGACCTCAGGATCACTAGACAAGCTAGCATGATAATCAAAGCTAAGAAGATTAATTTTAATTAGAAAAATATAAAGCTCTGCTCTAACATTAAAGAAAAAACTAGAAGAAATATAGGATGGGAACAGGATGAAGATATTAAATAAATTTAGGCTTTAAAAAAGGAAGGAATGCTAAAATTGTGAAGGACAAGTACTTAATAACGGAAAAAACAATCTATAAATTGCAAATAGGAGAAAAGAGAATAAGAGCTTTCAAAATAAAACAGGAAAGGAGAAGAAAGGAATGAAAAAATAAATGGTATAAAATAAATGTCATACATGAGTCCAATCATATTCGTTTTAACAAATATATATAAGTTCAACTATTAAACTCCAGAGTATCAAACAGAAGTTTTAAAAATCCTGCTATATACATGAGACACACCAAAAACATGATATTGGAGATTGAAAAATAAAGTAAGTACAAAAGATATGCAGGAAAAGAATCTTAACAGAAAGTTTCTAGTATATCAATAATTTTACATGACAAAATAGAATTTGAGGTGAAAAGCATTAGTAGGGGAAAAAAACATGCCACTATATATTAATCAAAGGAACAGATACATGCATTAAATCACATACAGAAATGTAGAAAGGAAGAGACCTGACTTAATAGTAGTTCATGTGAAAATGATGGTGTTTTGCTTTCATAAATGTGATAATGGCCAAGGGCTCAACAGGTTGCCTTTGAAAGTCGCCGTAGTCTTTGCCAACAGATAGTGAGCAGAAGTGTGCAGGTAAAGATCTGCTTTCTCTTCACTGTCAAAACTTAATCTGGAGTGGAGTCCTGAGGTCTGAGCATGTCATCTTGAGACAGATAGTGTTACTGGAGACCCTCTAACAGGAACTGACTGGAAGGAGAACAGCATGAAAAAGGACCACATCACATACAATTGAAGGACAGGAGATACCAGGGAAGAAAAGAGGAAAAGCTCAGAGGTGTGGATCAAGTAAACGTGGACCCAGTAGTAAATGGTGGAGCCGGGTCTGGAACAGCAGATCTCACTACAGATGGCATTCCAACCATTCCATCCAACCTCACCTCTCCTTCAAAACACCAGAAGAAAATATTAGAAATAGTTTTCTCAATATCAAAGTAGAACAGACATTCCTAAGCAAGATGTGACAATCGCTACCATAAATTAAAATTCAGAAAACTTTTTTTAAAAGTATATTTTTATTTGTCAGTGGACCTTTATTTTATTTATTTACATGCTGTGCTGAGAATCAAACCCAGTGCCTCACACATGCTAAGCAAGCACTCTGCCACTGAGCCACAACTCCAGCCCCCCAAGAGGACATTTTTAACAAGGTAAATTTTTGAAAGTTTGCATAGAGAAAGACACAATTAATAAGGTTGAAAAATAAACAACAGAATGACAACACCAAATCCTAGTGAGGATGCAGAAAAAAATCGGAATACTTATATATGGATGGTGAGAATGTAAAAAATGTGAAATAGAAAATAGTTTTACACTTTCCATTTATAATTACATTTACAATTTTTTTTTGTAAATTAAGCATTTAATGGCCATAGAATTAGTGATTGCACTCTTGGGTATTGACTGCAGAGAAATGAAAGCTTGTGCTCACATAAAAACCTGTACATGAATATTTATAGCAGCATTTCTCATAAAAGTTGAAAACTGAAAACATCCCAGATGTCCTTGAGTGGATGAATGTTTACACAAACTGTGGTATTATCTATTTCATAGAATACTAGGTAGCACTAAAAAGGAACAAACATTGACACACACACAACTTGAATGAATTTTCAAGGAATTATATTGAGGTAAAAGTTAATTCTAAATGGTTACTTAATTATGATTCCATTTATATGACATTTTTGAAATGATGAAATTTAGAATGGAGAACACATTAGTCGTTGCTGAATTTATTCTGTCAGAGGAAGGGAGGATGAGTAAGGGAGGTGTGTGTGTTATAAAAAGGCAGCAGAAAGAAAAATATAGTGTCTGAACTTGACCATAGTTGTGACTACATGATAAGATTAAATAAAACTACCAAAAAATATACAATAACAACTTTTTTAGGCTATAGAGAAACTGGAATCCTCAATTGCTGCTGGTAGGAATGTAAAATGATACAGCTGATAAATAACAATTCAGAAGTTCTTCACATTATTAAGCACAGAATTATCATATGGCTCAGGAACTATACTCATAGGTATATACCCAAGTAAAATGAAAACACGTCCACACAAAAACTTGAACGTTAAATTTACACAGTTTTCATAGTAGAATTATTCATTATAACCACAAAGTGAAAACAAACCAAATGTCATCATCTGATGAATGTA
Organism: Marmota flaviventris; assembly: GCF_047511675.1. Classification (NCBI taxonomy): domain Eukaryota; kingdom Metazoa; phylum Chordata; class Mammalia; order Rodentia; family Sciuridae; genus Marmota; species Marmota flaviventris. Next base: position 92,551,814 of record NC_092508.1, read on the forward strand.
TAATATAGTGTGGCATATTCATACCATAGAATATTATTCTATAATATAAAGGAATGAAGTACTGATACATGCTATAGCTTGGACAAACCTTGGAAACAGTATGCTAAGTGAAAGAAACCGGTCATAAACAAATACATATTACATGACTATTTATATCAATAGGCAAATCCTGAAAGAAAAAAAATAGCTTAACAGTCACCTAGAGCTGGAGAGAGAGATGGAGAATGATTGCTAATGAGTAGAGTTTCTTTCTGGAATGATGAAAATGTTCTAGAATTATGTGTTAGTCAAATTTCTGTCAGTATAACAAATACCCAACATAATCAACTTATATAGAGGAAATGTTTAATTTGGCCCCCAGTTTTAGAGGCTTCAGTCCATGATCAACTGGAACTGTAGTGAGGCAGGACTTCATAGTGAGAGTTCTTGGCAGAGCAGAATTGCTCACCTCATGGCCAGGAAGTGAAGGAGAGTGGGAAGGGTGTTGGGGACCCACTATCTTCTTCAAGAGCATGTCCCCAGTGACCTCCAGTTCTCCTACTAAGTTCCACTTCTTAAAGGCTTCACAAAAACTTCCCCATAGGCTCCAAGTTCGGGACCAAGTTTTTACTACATGGGTCTTTGGGGGGACATTTAAGATCCAAACTATAATAATTTGATAATAGTGAATGTTGTACAATTCTGTGAATGCACTAAAAAACATTGTCTACTTCAAATTGGCAAATTTAACAGTATGTGAATTACGTCCTAATAAATATGACCATATTTTATAGAACTAAATACATACACACACATAATTTTAATTAAATATATCTAATTTATGAACACTTATATTTTTATATATTTATATACAATGCATATACTATTTAAATATATATATATATATATATATATATATATATATATAAACACATCTATGTATTCTAAATTCATAGCATAATGTTTAGATAAAATCTGTATCTGAAATTGCATATATAGTACCTTAGCCAAAAAGTCACATTTGCAACAAAGTTTGATGCATGGGTGGTTTACTCAAGATGATGATCCCAGAAAGAAGTATTAGAGGAGTAGAAAGACTAAACAGAGGAGAGAGGGTAAAAACAGGTGAATTACCAGAGTGGCCACTACAAGGGGAAACTGATGACTCCTTTGTTTCTGAGAAGCCCAGAGAACTCAAGGGCAGTCCCTTTGGTCAAAGGTTTAGTGTGCACATGTTGAGCAGTTCTTTCAGATATGTCACACCACACCATTGTGCCAAAGAAGCAAGAGGTATAAGGTATGTACTCAAGAGGAGGCATTGCTGGTGACACCTATGAGAAATCAGTTTAACCTAAATAGCAGTTACTGGTGACAATGACAGGATTTGAAGTAGCACACAAGAGGAAGTTCATAAATACAGAATGACCCCATTATATGAAATACATTATGGACTGAAAAACATTTGGAAGGAAATTCACTAATGCCTTAGCAGTATTTGTTACTGGGTTATGGATAATTTTGTTTCTTTCATACACTTCTTGTACTTCTAACTTTCCTTCCATAAGTAAATACTGTTACTGTAATCACAGAATGCAAGAGAAATAATTTTTAAGAACTATATGGTTTACAAATACCAGAAGACTTGAGTCTAGATTCTTCCACAAACTATGAAACTGTCCGAGATGACTTTTCTGATTATTGGCTAGGATTCTATGACAACCTATCTGGCTGAAATACCTAGAGTAATATAGGGACAAAGTAGGTGCTCAACTCATATTTGTCAGTAGAATGAATATACACATTACAGAAACACAGAATAAGAAAACTATCCTCAGGAGCTCACTGTGGCTTAAAGGAAACAAAAGAAAAGGCTTAAAAGAGTAATCATAGCCCCAACAATCCTACTCCTAGGTACGTATTCAAAAGAGAGAAAAACATAGATCCATACACACAAAAAAAGTGTACCCCATGATCACAGCAGCACTATTCATAACAAATGCAAATGACCATAAAAAGACAAATGGAAAGGCAAAATATGGTATTTTTTGTATCCTTTCCCCCATTTTAATTGGGTTGCTCTCTTGCTATTGCATTGTTTAATTTTCTTATACTTTGGATATTATCTCCTTATCAGATATATAGTTTACAAAAATTTTCTCCCAGTCTGTGGGCTTTTTACTCTGTTGTTTTCTTTGCTGTGCAGAACATTTTGATGCAATTTTATTTATCTATTTTTGCTTTGATTACCTGTGCTTTTGGAGTCCTATCTAAGAAATTATTCCCCAAATCAAAGTCATTAAGCTTTCCCCCTATGTTTTCTTACAGTAGCTTTATACTTTGGAGTCTTATTTAAAATTGTTTTTATCAATTTTGAATTAATTTTGTATATGGTGTGAGATAAGGATCCAATTTATTCCTCTGCATGTGGCTAGTTAGTTTTTCAACACTATAAATTAAAGTTTTTCAGTTTTCAAAATCCATCTTTCACCTCCTTAATGAATGGCCAACAGATATAAGAAACTGACTAAACTATCCTATGTACATATGAAAATACCACAGAAAATTTCAGTTTCATGTATATCTATAATGCACTAATTTTTAAATATATATATATAAGAAAGGCCAGTAGAAGAGAGGAAAGGAAATAAGGGGAGGGAGGAGGGGAAAGAGGAAGTACTGGGGAAGGAATTAGAGCAAATGATATTCCATGATTGCATAATTATGTCCAAATGAATTCCAATACTATGTATAACTATAATGAACCATGAAAATTAATCAAAAATGCTCAAAATCTATAATAATCAGGGAAATGAAAATTAAAAGTACAATGGCTATTATCAAAAATACAAAGTGTAGTGGGGATATAAAGAAAAGGGAACCATTGCACACTGTTGGCAGGACCACAAATAGATACAGCTGTTTTGGAAAATAATATGGAAGTTCTGTAAAAAAAAAAAAAAAATTAAAATAGAATAATCATATGAACCAGAAATGCCACTTCTGGGTATGTATCCAAAGGAATTTAAATTGATCATGTTGAAAAGATAGCTGTGCTCCTAAATTCATTTCAGCATTGTTCACAATGGCCAACATATGGAAGCATTTTAAGCATCCATAAATGAGTAAATGGATAAAGAAGATAGGAAAAGGAAACTGTATCACTCACAACAGCATGTATATAAATGGAGGACATCATGGTAAGTAGAATAAGCTGGGCACAGAAAAATAGAAATGCATGATCATCACAACTTATATGTGGAATCTTACAAAGTCAGTCTCTTAGAAATGAAGAATATAAAGGTGGCTGTCAACAGTTGAGTCCAAGAGAAAAAGATAAGGGAAGATCATATGCTTATCAAAAGGTACAAAGTCTCAGATGGATGAACAAGTTTCAGTGATCTACTGCACTGCAGGGTAAACACATTTAATAATAATGTATTGGATCTTTCAAAATTGCCAAAATAATATATTTTAATATTCTTAATTCAAAATAGGTAAATTGATAAGGTAACAGGTATTAGCTTTCCTGGATCTTCCTACAATATACACATAGATCAAAATATCACATTTTACTTCATAAATACATACAAGTATTAATTGTCAATTAAACAATGAAATTAACCAAATTTTGCAATATACATATATGAATGAATATACCACAACACACTAATAAAAACATAAAAAATAAAAATAAACTAATTTTTAAAACATAGTATATCTAAATAATGGAATATTATTCAGCCATAAAAGGAGCTAAGAACTGATTCACGCTACAACCTTCATAAACCTTGAAAACATTGTGCTAAATGAAAAAAACTAGTTGTGAAAGGCAACATGTTATCTAATTCCATTTGTATGAAATGTCCATAATAAGCAAATAAAAAAAGGAGGAGGAGGAGAAGGAAGAGGAAGAGGAAAGAAAAAACTTGGTTATAAAGTTTTACAGGGAAGAAGAAATTGAAACTGATTATTTAATAGGTCTGAGATTTCTTTTGGGGTGGAGAAAAAGTTCTGGAATTAAATAGTGGTAATAGTTGCACAACACTATGACTATACTCAAAACCACTGAGTTGTCCCTTTTAATTGTTAATTGTCATGGATTTATGTTATTTATTGCAATTTTACTGAACTTCATTTATATGGACAATGAATGTATATTAAACAAAAATTAAAAAATAAAAAAAAATTGACCTTCTAACTGAACTGAGATGAAATTTCAGTGTGGTTGATTCGCATTTTTCTGATTGCTAAGGATGTTGAACATTTTTTTCATGTATTGAGGGCCATTTGTATATTTTTCTTTTGAGAAATGCCTGTTTAGTTAATTTGCCCATTTGTTCATTGAGTTATTTGTTTGATTTTTTTTTTTTGGGGGGGGGGTATTGAATTGTTTTGAGGTTTTTTTTATTATGAATATCAATCCCCTGTTGAAAAGTAGCTGGCAAAGATTCTCTCCTATTCTGTAGGTTTTCTCTTCACACTCTTACTCATTGATTTTGCTGTGCAGAGCTTTTTAATTTGAAACCACCCTACTTACTGATTCTGATTTTTTTTTTTTTGAGCTTTTGAAGTCTATTAAGGAAGTCATTGCCTGCACCTATATATTGGAGTATTGCCTGTTTGTTTTCTCCTAGCAGTTGCAAGGATTCTGGTCTAATTCCTAGGTCTTTGGTCCACTTGAAGTTGTATTTTGTGCAGTGAGACAGATAGGGATTCTAGTTCATTCTTCTACATATGGTTATCCCAGTTTTTTCCACTGCTATTTGTTAAAAAGCCTATCTTTTCTCCAACACATTTTTGGTGGCCTTGTCAAGGATCAGATGACTGTTATTTCTGTGAATTTGTTTCCGTGTCCTCTATTTGATTTCATTGGTCTTCATATCTGTTTCTATGCCAGAGCATTCTGTTTTTGTTATTATAGCTTTGTGGTATAATTTGAGATCAGGTATTGTGAGTGATGTCTTCAGCATCACCTTTATTGCTCAGCACAGCTTCAGCTGTCCTGTCTCTTTTATTCTTCCATATGAATTTTAGGACTGTTTTTTATAGTCCTATGGAGAATTTCATTGGTATTTTGATGGGGATTGTATTGAATCTGTATTTCGCTTTTGGTAGTGTGGATATTTTGACAATATTAATTTGGCCTATTCAAGAACAGGGGAAGTTTTTCTTCTTCAAATTTTTTTCTTCAGAGTTCTGGGAGCACAAAGAGAGGGCCTACAGAATGGGAAAAAAAAAATCTTTACCAGTGAATTTCCAACAGGGGATTAATATCCACAATATAAAAAGAGCTAAAAATCTTAACACATGCCAAAAAAAATCAAATATCCCAGTGAATAACTGGGCAAATGAACAAAACAGACATTTCTCAAAAGAATAAATACCAATGGTCAACAAAGACATGGCAAAATGTTCAACATCCTTAACAATCAGGGAAATGAAAGCCAAAACTACAGTGAGATTTCATCTTACTCCAGTTATAATAGCAATCATCAAGAAAACAAATAATAATAAATGCTGTCAAGGATGTAGGGGAAAATGTATGCTCATGAATTGTTGGTGGAACTGTAAATTAGTGCAACTACTTTGGAAAACAATATCTTGATTTCTTCAAAAGACTAGGAATTGATGCACCATATGACTAAGCCATTCCATTCCTTGGTATTTATTTTAAAAAATTAAAATCAGCATACTATTGTGATAGAAGCACACCAATGTTTATAGTAGCACAATTCCCAATAGTCAAATTAGAACCAGCCTAGGTGCCCATCAACAGGAGGATGGATAAAGAAAATCTAGTATATATACACAATGAAGTTTTACTCAGCCATCAAGAATGAAATTGTGTCATTTGCTGATATATGGATGAATAGAACTGGAGAACATCAGGCTAAATCAGATTCAGAAAGTCCAGGGTCCAGAGTTTTCTCTCATATGTGGAAACTAAAGAAAAAGAAGTATTTTTTTTAAAATGGAGATCTCATGAAAATAGGAGGGAGAACAGTAAATAGAGGAAAGGGATTCAGATGGAGAGAGGAAAAATGGGAAAGGGGAGGAAGTTTGGAATGAAATTGGCCAAATTATAATATTTTTGTATTAATATATCACAATGATTTCCAACTTTACATATAACTACAATGCACCAATTTTTTAAAAAGCAATAAATAAATAGCAGGAAGACAAATAGAGCAGATGAAGAGGATCAGGGTGAGAGAGTAAGGAAGGGAAGGGGAAGTAATAGGAACTAAAATGGAGCAAATTATGTTATATGCATTTATAAATGTCAAAATAAAACTTACTATTAATATATAACTATAATGCATGAATAAAAACATCATATATGTGTATATAATTTATATGTATAATTTTATATATGTATTTATAATTTCACTATATATGTATAAATAAAATGAGAGGACACTGGGATCAGCATCGGGGGTGAAAATAGACCCTGTACAAAAAATATCATTCAACATAGGGGAAAAAAATGATAGCAAACAATTCTACATAATATACAGTATGTGGCAAATAAAGTTAGTAGACTCTACCGGAAAGTGAGACAGATCCTATAGGTCTGAAGACATCAGGGATGACTTCTCAAAGGAGACTGGAGTTTGGACTTTGAAGGGCAAGATAACAGACAGTTTAAAAGATGTTCAATGAATGCTTGTGGAACTGAACTCAAACACAAAGCATTACAGGAAGCAGTATCAGCAAGGAAATCAAGACAGCAAGGCTCAGGGTGAGTCCTCAGGTGTCAGTCAACCTCACAGGCATGTAAGATTTTTAACAATGGAGGAGTAGTGACAGATAATGTGCGTGTGTACGCGCGCGCACATGCAAACACACACACACACAAACAGCATCCATTTAAAAACAGTGTTAGAAAAATCCAGCCCTGATTAATGCTTTCTCTATATTTTCCTTCCTTCTTTCTTCTCTTTCTTTTTTCTTTTCTTCTTTTTCTTTCTTTCCCTTGAATTTCAGAGATAATATAAAGAAGGCCCTCTAGCTTTAGGGTTTAAAGGATCAGTCAGAAGGTCATGTTGTAGAACAAATGAATTTTTGTGGCTGATGACAGCAATGGTTCATCTCTCATTCACTCTCACGCCCACTAAGAATGGGCTATAGGTATGCCGCATGTCTCTTCACCCTAGAACCCAAGCTGATTGAGCAGCCTCTCTCTAGCAACAAGAAAAACGACATACTGATCTTAGTCTGTTCAGAAATGACATCTCTTCTGTTCTCCTCTCACTGGTTAAAATCAAACACATGGCCATGCTGAAGATCAACAGAATGGGGAAGGGGAATCAAATACACGCAACTAGAAAAGTAATATGCCATGGGTTCCAAACCTGTCCCTGCTATTCAATAGCTTTTGGCAAAATGATTTCCATTGCTCAGCTTCAGAGTCTTCATCTATTAAATGGGGATAATCATTCCTCTACCATGAAATTATTATGAGGACTAAACTAGATTATGCCTGATGTAATACTTGGCACATTGAAATTGCATAAAATGAATTGAACATCAAAGTGAAAAGCTCCTTGATAGGAGGTTATCCATTGTTTACCTAAGCACAGGACCTAGCACACAGCAAGTGCTTCCACAGATATTTAGTAGAAGATTCAGAGAATGAGTGAACCAATATGTGCTCTTTAAAGAAGGTTTTAAAATATAAAAAAGAATTCAGAAAAAATTTAACTTACTCTTTCATTAATGGCCAATGCACAGGGAAGTCGGTCCTCCCTCTTATCACTGAGTCCTTTGTAATTCACATTATTCCTTGCCCCAGCTCACACCTGATGCAGAATCAAATCTTAAATGCACAGATTCTGCCTATCTTTTGGAGAGTGGGGCACTATTTCTGAAGAACCATTCTAGGTGAGGAGGGGCCTAACAATCAACCGTCTGTGTGGATCTCAATATCTAGAAAAACTACCAGATTGTCTTGGGACCCTCCAGAAAGTGAGAACCAGGGACAGGGAGTGGAAATTACTGCCCAATTTAACCCTTCCTAGAATGGGATCTCCTAAGAATGGAGCCCTTCTGTGCCAGGATACCACCTGATTGTCATCAACTTGGAGTAACAATAAGATTCTTTTTGAGAGTTTTAAACTTTTTTTAATTAAAAAATCTATGTTTATACCATATAATGAAAAAGAAGAAATGTAAATAAAAAATTACAATTAAACCCCAACTTGACTGAATATAAAGTTCTAACTACTTCTTTTTCATATTCTTCTTTCAAATACATAAATTATATAATAAATTGGTTTTCATAATTTAAAAATTTTCTTCACGTTTAGAATCTGCAATTGACATAACCCATTATAACAAAGGTTTACTATGGCTAAGATAATATTCCCAGTACCCACACATGCATTCATGCACACAAATTGCCATGAACTCAAACACACATACTCTTAACTCACACTACATATGTGAGAGCAGACATAATGATTGACTACAGTAACAGCTACTCTAAGGAATAGAAATCCTTGTTGTTTGTAGACTAATTGTTAGAAGTCACAGAGAGATGTTTTTCAGTTTAGTGGAAGGGAGACTTTTCAAATGAATGGTCTGTTAAAGCCCCTTAACCCTGAGAGGTGATGAAGTTGGTAAAAGCCTGATTTAACCTGAAGAGCCCCTGGGTAAATCGTTCTATTGTATTTATGGCTCTTTCTGCTCTCTGTGGAGCTGGTGACAGATGCTTATGAGCACCTGTGCTCTGCCACCTCTTGCAGGGAGTTAGGAGGGACACCAGAGTGAGGAATAGCTCTTCCTCCTATGGGGTCTACTTCAACAAACAACAGATATCCATGGAAAGTCCATGGTGTGGGAACAAATGGCACCACAACTCAAAACAGCCCAAAGAGGAGGGCGATTAATTGCCAAGAAAGTGCCACAGTTGATCTGCTGGGGAAATTCAGGAGAGGGATTAGCAAGTAAACTGAAGTCCACAGCAGGGACTTCCTAATGTATAATTTTTAGCTAAATTATACTGATAAGTAAAACAGAGTTTTCAGGGCTTCTGAGGCAAGTATTTCAGAGGAAAAAAAAAAAAAACACCACCCCATTCTCAAACTCCCAGCTTGAGCCCATACCAACACACACACACACACGCACATACTCACAACCCCTGACTCCACACACACAACCATATACGCACTCAGTGTATGCCTACACACACCATTACTCCTTGGGAAAGGCTTTGCAATGGGTGGCCCTGCGCTGTGAGCCCACGCATCTTTATATTTCTCAGGATGGTAAGATTGGGCTCCATGGATGGCAGGACTTTGAACAGGCAACACAACCCGGTAGAGGTGTGGGCTGTTTTAGAAAGCCATGAGTTCTCTGTCCCTGGCAATATTCAACCTAAGGCCTGGAAAAAGCCCAAGAAAAATGACCTAGGAGACAGGCCTATGGGCACCGGGAACTTCTCACAAGACTCTTCTACAGGCTCCCAGGAATGCTTCTTCAAGGGGAGACTAGAGCTGAGTCATGAACATGAGTAGCAGGTAAAAAGTAATGGGTAAAACTCTTGGGACAATAGCACAGAAAGAGCCTAAATGAAGGTCAAGCCCATTCAGGGAGAATGGAGGAATTTGGCCCATGTGTCTGACTGAGGCTTCAGAGAGGTGATCACTGACAGCCATGAAGGATTCTATTTTAGATAACCTTGAATGCCAGGAAAGAAAGTGTGGACTTTGTCTTCAAGGCCATTGCTTACAAACTGGTCACCAAACTGATGCCTTTTTACTTGAAGTGTGAGCATTTTTAGAAGGCACTTGGTCCCAACACAAGCAGTTTAGAGCCTAGTGTCATACTTCCCACCGACTTCACACATTTATATTACCTGGCTGCCACCGTGACTGCTGCTACAGATGATGATAAATTGCTGAAGATTTTAAAGTGAGAAAGCAAAATGCACAGTCTTAGGAAAATCACTAGAGCAAGAATGTACAGCTTAGATTTGAGTCAAGAGAGTCCAGAGGCCTTTTTCATTGTCATAGTCCAAGCATGAGACACTAAGATCTAATCCTGAAGAGTAACCATGAGAGAGGAAATGACAATATAGATGCAAGACAGGTTTGAAGAAAACGTGGTCAGAGAAGAGGAGGATGCAGAGGGAAGAAAGTCTGTGCTGTGCTCAAATCCCCTTTTAGTCAAGATCAGCTGTGTGGCTTTGGGAAAGTTAACAAACTTCTCTGAGCTTTATTCCCCTAAAATACACAATGGAGATTAAACTGTCCAGACTGCAGTATTGTTTTAAGGATTTGCAATAGTTTATCTAAATCTACATAAAAGTTTCTAGCACAGGATTCATCACATAGAAAGCATCCACAGATGATAGGGCTTGATATAGTTGTTTAAAATATAATTATGTGATGGTGTGTATGTGTATGGTTATTATCAGATTGGACGTCCAAGCATCCTTAATTATTTCTAATAAAAATTTGAGATGCAGCTTTGAGGAAAAGAGGAAGAGGTAAGTTTTAGATATTTTGAATGAGAAAAGTTATTAATAGGATATATCCAGGTAAAAATTTCTAGCTGCAAATTGATAATTATGTGCACACAGGTGAGAAAATTTTGGACTGAAGCTTCAGATTCATTAGAGGGGTTTGAGTGACAAGAAACCAATACTCAAACTCAGTTGACTTAAACAACAAGGGAAATACAGTAGCTCCAATAATGGAAATACAGCTCAAGATTATTTGCTTTAAAGGCTCTGTGAAGGCCTGAGGGATCTAGGTTTTCTCTCTTCCCCCAGCATCCTCACTGTGCCTACTAATCCCTGGACCTGCAGGCATTTCAGGGTCATATCATGATGTGACAAGAAGACCACTCCTCCTTGTGAGGAAACATATATCAAGAATCCTCCAAAACATTTCCCTTCTTTTCTCTTTGGTTAGATTTAGGATAAATTCCCTCCCGTAGACCAGTCATTAGCAAGAAGAATTGGACTCAATTTGGCTTAGATTAATCCAGATTTACCTCCTGGGTCAAGAGGGAGAAGTGGATACATATAAAGGATGAGAGCATCCACTGGGTAGAGAAGCCCTTCCATCTTTCATTTCTGGCTGAGTCTTAGGATACAAGCCAGGACTTTTGATGGACTCTTCTCATTGCCATGTGGCTGATGACCCTTCCACTTCCTCCTAGGACCTGGGTTTCCAGGTCCTTAGAGGAAGACATCTGTCCCTCAGCAACTCTAGACCTCCAGATTGAAGTCAGTGCCATGAACTAATTAAATGGAGCCAAGCAATAAGTGGTAGCAGTTTCTCACTTCCCTACCACCACCTGCAGCAGCCCCTTCCCTGGCACTGTCTCTACAGAACCAGGATGGATTGGTTCAGTTATGTGGACTGCCTGACTGTCCCCTCTGAGGCACACAACAGGCAGGAGGCTGGATTGTCTAGCTGGCTGGCAGATGGTGGCAAGGGTGGCTGGCAGATGGTGGAAGACTGTCCAGCTGCCAAGAGGAACAGTAAACCCCAGTTCTAGCAGAACATAAGTCCTTTGTCTCATTGATACACATGACAAACTCACTTTCAATCAAGCGCACAATTCCTCCTCTTTCCTGAGGTCTTCTTTGTTTAATTACTGACCGGGAGGTGGCATCCAAGCATTGGGCAACATAGCTGGCCATCTAGAATTCTCCAGTTAGGTCAAAGGGAAAGAGTCCAGGTAAACTTGGGACCTTCACTTCTCTCTCACTAAACAGAGAACTCATAAGAAGCCCATCTTAAAAATGCTCAGGAAGAGATCACTGATCCACCTCCCTGTCTTTTTATTTTTAACAATAGGCAAAATATTTCCTCCACCCCCAGTATCATAAGCGCTAACTCTAAGTCATTCTGGAATGGTGACAATCTCTTACATCTTTCACAAAAATATCACAAACTTTCTATAGATTCTCTTGATGACAAACTTACCACCAGTGAGATGACAGCTTGTTTTAAAAGTTTGGCCTTTTGGCTCTGAAGGTTTTCAAAAGTGGTTCCCTAAGAAAATTGTGAATCATTTCCCTCCTGGATCGGGGTCATGTTTTAGAAATCAGTGCCTTACAAAACAGTTTTTCTAGCAATAATTAATATTCTCTTTCATCTTATATCATGAATCATCATATTTGACCACTATGAAATAAAAACTAGAAACCTCTGTCGTATAAATTTCCATTGCACATTTTTAGAAACTAGATGATGTAAACTCACTGAAGTATGAGACTGTATGGAAAAACACACATGCCAAAAATGTATTGCTTAATTTATCTTCACAAACCTAAACATACTCTCATAACCAACACTCAGATCCAAAAAGAGGTCATCATCAGCATTCCTGTTACCAGCACTGTACACTACACACCACCACCCCTGAGGATTAACCTCTTTCTTGATTTCCAGTAGCATTGAGTAGTTTCCCCTGTTCCTGGACTTCGTGTAAATGATTTTTGCATTACATTTTATTGTGTCTGGCTACTTTCACTCAACATTGGCTAAGATTCATGTCACACATAAAGATCATTCATTCTCAGTGCTTAATGGGTATTCTATTTTATAGATTCACAACAATTTATTTATCATTTCTACTATTGATAGGCATTTGGGTAATTTCCTGATTCTGGCTATTCCAATAGTACCATTTTGAACATTTTGGTGCCTATCTTTTAGGGAATATATATGTAAGCATTTCTGTATCTAGTACTCATACCTAGTAAAGAAATTGCTAGGCCCTAGGGCATATGTGGATTCAGCTTTAATAGATAGATTCTGCCAAACAGAATCTGCCAAAGTGGTTCCATTAGCCATTAGATATTTTTGAAATGTGTAAAACCATTGTGAACCCCACTAGTTGCTTCATGGATTTCTTAGAGGTCTAAGGACACCAGTTAAGAACTTCTATTTAAAAGAAACCTAGTAAGTATAAACTTATCCCATGTGAACAGCTAACACTATTTCTCATAAAATGCACTCTAATTACTTTAAAATTATAATGAAATCATTTGTGACAATTTTATGTGTCGGGATAAGGGATATCTAGGTAGGTGGTAAAAATTATTTCTAGGTGGGTCTGTGAGGGTGTTTCTAGAAGAGATTAACATGTGAACTGGTAGACAAAGTAAAGATCTGTCTCACCAATGAGCTCAGGCCTCCTACAACCCTTTGAGGGCTAAATGGGGGGTGGGGGAGAAGGCAGAGGAAAGGTGAACTAACAGACTCTTGCTCACTCTCTTTTTCCCTCCTTCCTTTCGTCTCCCCTCCACCACCTCCTTCCTCTCTCCTAGAACTCTGACATATGTCTTCTTCTGTACTCAGTGTATTAGTCAGTTTGCATAACCATGACCAAAAGACCTGATGAGAACAACTTACAGGAGGAAAAGTTCATTTTGCTTATGGTTTTAGAGGTTCAGTTCATGGTCAGCCAACTCCACACCTATGGGCCCAAGGTGAGGTAGAACATCATGACAGAAGGGCGTGGAAGAGGAAGTCACTCAGTTCATGACTGCCAGGACACACAGAGAGAGTTCTCCTTGCCAGAGACAAAATATAAACCCTAAAGGCATAGCCCCAGTGACCTACTTCTTCTAGCCACACCCCATTTGCCTACCACCTATTGATCCAAATTATTGATCCATCAGATGGATTAATCCACTGATTAGGATATGGATTTCATAATTTAATTGTTTCACCTGTGAACGTTCCTGAATTATCCCTCACATGAGCTTTTGGAGGATACATCATATTTAAACCATTACACTCCGATATCAGTGTTGCTGGTTCTTGGGCCTTCAGCTTCAGAGTGGGAGTCACACCATTGGCTCCCTGGCCTTCTGACTAGGACTGAATTATATCACCAACTTTCTTGGTTCTCCATATTGCAGACGTCAGTTTGGGACTTCTTGACCTCCATAACAACGCTCTCTAGGTCCCATTATAAATTCCCTCGTATATCAACATATATTTGTTGGTTCTATTTCTCTGGATAACCCTGACTAATACATCTTCTCTTAGTTCTTTTACCCCTATACTATAAAATGTTTCCTCACAGGAAAGGCCCAGACAGGCTTTATGCTCACTGGAGGCCTTTCTATGTGATGAAGATGCTGAATCTCAGAGCGTTATGCGGTCACCATTAGTAGGAGTCAGGGTGAATTCTAGAATCATGTCCTCAGCAACACACAACCTCTGTGTTCAGAAGCAGGTAGGAAAGGGGGCCGAGAAGGGCCAGAGAGACACACACTGTAGAGTCACACAGGCCTACCTCTGCCTACTGACTCGGTCACTGTGTGCTGTGGAGCTGGAACACGTGAATAATAAGAATGGTTGTCAGGCTCCATCACAAGCCTGCGGTTAACATTGCTTTTCTAGACTGGGTGCCTTTCTTCTTGTTGTCAGTTGAAAGAGGTAATTTAGAATAAAATGTAAGTTCCGTGCCTTGCCATAAGGACCCATCTGAGCTGACTCCTCCCGACATCAATTCCTTCCAACTCTCCTTTGATCATAATGCTCTTGTCGTGTGAGTCTTCTTTTGCCCTCTAACAAGTAAACATGGGTATCTTACAGCCTTTGCACTTCCTCTCCCTCGATCCAGTTGTTCTTCTTGGTCTTCTCATAGCTGCCTCTTCCTGGTAATTCAGGTCCCAGCTTAAATGTCACCCCCTGCTAATGCCCTTCTTTGACCCTCTACTGTCTATCTCATTAGCCTACTGAATACTCCTACAGTATCTATCATTATGTGACATCATTTCTTATGTATTTATTGCCTTTTCATACCTAGAATGAAAGGTCCACTGGAACAATGACCATGTTTCTAATTCATTGCTGCATCCCCAGCACCTAGAACAGTCCCTGACGGATACTTGGTGCTCAACAAGTGCTTGAATAATGAATGGCTGAGGTTCAAGTAAGAAAGTGTGTTGGCCCAGATTCAGCCACTATTGATTGCCTTTGGGAAAAAAAGAAAGTTAAGGTCCCACTCACCATAGTTTATGACTCCTCCCCCTCTTTAGGATAGGATCAGCAATTTTGCTGGTCCTTACCAAGGGCTTACTCATCTGAGGGCCCAGCATTTTTCTTACCTCTTTTCAACAAATCAATGTTGTGAACTTTCTACTCCATACAAACTTGCATTAATACATTTCAGTTAATCACCAATACACAAAGAGAACTGTATAACTTATCAAATTGAAAACTATCAACTGTGGAAAATGCAAACCTGGACAACAAAAGCCCTGCAGGGCTGAGATGCTATCACTCTCAGCTCTTCTGACTCTCAGAGCCAAGACAAGATCAATGGGGGTGCCACCCAGCAGGGCAGACCTCATGCTGTCACAGGGCACTGCTTCTGCCAACCACAGTAAAGCCAAGAAGCAATGGTCTGCTAATTGTGCTGTGTGACCATGGCCAGCAACTTTGCCAGGAAGAAGAGGAAGCTTTGTTTATTGGAAGTTCTCAGATTTAAAAACAAAATGTGTCAGTAGTTTTGCATTTTCCTGGAAAATATGAATTCCTTGCATTTCAACTAATGTGGTATTTTTTTTATTTGCTAATTTCAGTGTTGGTCAATAGGTGTAAAATACAATGCAAGACACAAGATGAAGATATTGAAAAGATGT
Source organism: Marmota flaviventris (assembly GCF_047511675.1). NCBI lineage: Eukaryota > Metazoa > Chordata > Mammalia > Rodentia > Sciuridae > Marmota > Marmota flaviventris. The sequence continues at coordinate 92,567,415 of NC_092508.1, forward strand.
CCAAAAGCAATAAATATTCTTCAAACAGAATACATCAATATATAGGTTTCATCTGACAGAAAGTGAACCCAAATGATATGATCAAATCTAATAGGTCAGAGAAGTCTTAAGTTGGCTTTATTCAAGCTCTTTAAGCTTACATAAACATAAGCTTTCAATGTTCTCTCATTGTTCAGAGTTTTGATCATAAGCCATGTGTTCCAACCATAAACCAAAGCCCAACCCACCCCTGACCCATAGGCTTCCAGCAATACTTCTTTCCCATCAGAATAAAACCTTGCCTCTCCTCTTGACTAAGTGCAGATCATCCCTACAATTCTTCTGCCATAGACTCCCACCAAGTATTCAGTCTCCAATGTCTGACTTCCACTGTGCTTATCTCAGTCCCAGGGAGGAAGCCAAACAGATCAGGAATTACCTATGTTGACCATTCCATCTTGAACCAACTGTTCAAAACTCCTTGGTCACGTGCACAGGGTAGATCACTGGAGTCACGAGGTGATTGGGAAGGCCCTACTGGGGACACAATAGCACAAGGCTGATTGCTTTGCTCAAAAACTGTTGTGAGTTTGCTAGGCTATAAAAAAGTATCAATAGAACCTTATTTGCTCACCATTCTGAAGGATAAAAGTCCAAGATCAAAGTATAGCAGTAGGATTGCTTTCTTCAGAGACCTCTCCCTTGTTCTGTAGATGGCTTTCTCTCTGTGTATGGTCTGTGTACATGATCTTCCTTCTGTACATGTCTGTGTTCTCATCTCCTCTTCATGTAAGAAGTAACACTGGATTATGTCCTGCCCAATCACCTTATCTTAACTGGATATTTTTAAAGAGTCTATATCCAAATATAATCATATTTTTAGGTACTGGGGGTTACAATTCCAAGATATGAATTGGGGATGGAATACAACTGAGCCCATAGTGTCCTTTAGTATGACTTGATCAAAGGAGACACATCGATTGCATAACATGACTAAAATCTACACATCGATTTCCATCTCAAAGGCCCTCCATGAGATAGATGGTAAATCTGGCCCCTTAGGAGGAGGAGGAGCAGCACAGGTATCAAGAGAAGATGCACTGGGGTGTGGGGTAGAGCCTGCCTATGGAAAGCCTGTCCTCTGGCTGGGCTTTATTTATAGGTTGGCAGCCTAACTCCTTTCAAAGAAGCAGATGGAGAGCTCCAGAGCCAAAAGGGTAACCATTTAAGAGAACCAGGACTTGCCTGTGGCCAGCTGGTAGGAAACCAGGCCAGCAGAGAGACAAAGAATGTTAAACATCAAAGACAAAAATCAGGAAGCCATTATGGGATCCAAGAGTGTGCATGGGAGCACGGGACCAATTAGAGTGGTCCCTCTTGAGTGGCACTGGCCTTGCAATGGCTCATTAGGTATAGAAAACCTTTGATTGGACCCGCCATCCCATGATCATGGATTATGCTGTTATTATTGTATGGTGTTCACTCAGCAACCTAAAAGGGCTGGGTCAGGGGCTATAAAAACAAAGGGTATACATCCCACATGTAAGGATTTTTTTTTCAATATGAATAATTGACCAATGTTTTTACATAGGGAAATGGCACATAATAAAAATCCCTAATTTCACTTTCTCTTGAGAAATGTAAATATCTCACAAAACTGAGCCTGCACTCTATCACAGCAACATTTGGCCAGAGCGAAGTAGCCATCTTCCATCTGGGGAGACCACAAGCTCTTGGTTCATTATAGTTCCTCTAGCCTGTTTCCTCATTGAGACTCCTGCCTAGTCCAGCAGGAATTTTAGCATGAGATCCCTGAGCTTATCACTGGGTGTACCAAACAGTGGGTGTCCTGAGGGGTAGGATTTGGGTTAACATTAATCATAGTAGTCGAAGTTGCTGTAACCATTTTCCTTTTTGTTGTTGTTGAAGGGTTTGATGTTATTGAAGATTCTTCGTGGTATAATGCCCATTTCAGAGAGACAAGATAGGCATAGATCTTCATTGCGGATCTTTAAACCAATGGCAAGATCAACATAGGTTGATTTTCTAAGACAGTGCAAAAATTCAAAGTGACAATGATTGATGGGGCATAGGAACAGAGGCTCCATAAAGAGAGTGAGAGATCATAAATTGAGTTTCATTGCTCACTGTCACATAGGGCAGGAAAGATTCAGCCTACGGCTTCAGATACGAGACAGGCAGCCAGCCCACCTCCAGGGTTTTAGTTGTAAACTCCTGGGATGTTCATAAAGAGAGACTCTGACTCTAAAACCTGACCTCATGACCCAGGAGCCCCTACGAAGGGACAGTTTTTGAGTATTTATATGTATTAAAGGGAGTACTTTACCTCCACTGGTTCACTGGGAGAAGTAAGTGGTGGAAACTTTTCATAGTAGGCTGATTGGTTTCATATACTGGCTCCACACCTCCTAAGCTATGTGAATTTGGATATCTAAGCTCTTTCCTCACCTGCAAAAAGAAATTAATAGTATTTAAGATGTTGCAGAGTATTAAATTTAAAGCTTTAGCATAGTAGTTGGCTTAGGTAAAGACAGTTGGCCTCTGTATCCATGGATTCTAAATCTACAGATTCAAAATATGAGGATTAAAAATATTTGGGAAAAAGGTTACATCTATACTGAATATGTAGAGATTTTTACCTTATCAATATGCCTAAAAATATACTATAACTACATACATAGAATTTATATTAGTCATTCTAAATAAGTCAGAGATGATTTAAAGTACATGGAGGATGTGCATAGGTTGTACGCTAATACTACATCTTTTTATATAAGGGACTTGAGCATACATGGACTGTGTATTTTGAAATCCAAGGAGGGTGCTGGAATCAATCTCTAGTAAATACCAAGGGATGGCTATACACAATAAATAACTTTTGTCATTATTACTCTCACTAAGTTCCCTTTTATCAGGTGATAAAACTAATGACATGCTCAGGATAGTCAGACAATAAGCAACAGAACCAATATTAAAACACAGATCCCTCTGCCTAAAAATATCTATGGTTCTTTTTCTAATAATGTCTCGGGGCTGCCCAAGCAAATATTAGGGATCATAAATAAGAAAAAAGAGAGAAAGTGTGGGTAAATGCCCTCAAAGTACAGCATTAAATCTTTTTTTGGTTACTGGAACTTTTTTTTTTCTAAATCCCATTGTTCTACCCATCATTGAGGCCATTTTCCATGCACATGTTAAGACCAACTCTCTGTGGAAACACAGTGTCAGTCATCCCAGGCACAAGTCAGGCTTAATAAAGAATGGCAGGACAGGGTCACCGGCAAATCTGCCTGGATCTCTGCCAGTCCTCCCACATGGAAGGCGAGCTCACTGCCACTCAACCCACCATGTTGGACGTTCTCCAGGAATGAGTGACAGGCCCTACCATGGGGGCAGCCAAAGGCAAAGGGGCAGTGGAGATGGATTGGGAGATGAAAGAACCACATCAGGGATGAGGAAAAGCCAAACAGATGGCATGGCCTCCCTGCAGGTGGCTGAGGAGGCACAGCAGCAAGCTGACTATATGGGCATATGTATGGCCAAGTGGACCAGGAGATGGGTAAAGAAGTCAAGTCCCCAAGGCACCTCACTTGGCAAAGAACAACAGCCAAGATGTAGAGGAGGGTGTTCATGAGCTTGTGAAGAATCAAACGCCAACAGTATGAGGGCTTCAGCTGGGATTGGCGAGGAGGGAGATATTGGGTAAAGGTGGAATAATCAGGAACACAGACCGGGCAGAAGCCAGCCTATCAAGATCTAAGACACTAAGGACAGAGGATCACGGACACAGGGTGACAGAGTTGGGAAACCTAAGTGTGCTAACACCAAATGGTTTTCTGAAGTAATAAGAGTGAGAGACCAGTTGTATTTCTATTGGAAGCAGTATCCATCCCACTTCTCAGAGATAGCCATTATGGCTGGGCACATGTACTCTGGGCACATGTACTCTATTACTGTAATAAAAGACCTGAGATAATCAACTTATAAAGATAGAATTTTATTTTAGATCAATTACAGAGATTTCAGTCCAGTTCATTGGCACTCTATTTTTTAGCCTGGAGTGAGAGAGTAGTAGCACATGGTGGAGCAAAATGCTCACCTCATAATAGAGAAGTGAAAAACAAAGAGGAAGAAACCAATGTCCACACAATCACATTCAATGCAGATCCCCAATGACCAGAAGATCTCCTACTAGACACACATCTTAAAGTTTTTACCAACTCCTAGAAGCACCCTGCCAGGGATCATACTTTGAACTCAAGGGCCTCTGGGGGACATTTCATATTAAATCATAGCATACACACACACACACAAATGTACATACACAAAAATATACATTGTGCTTTGTATAAAATGAGATTTATGTATATATTTTTTCACTCTATTGGATCAGGGATATCTTTCCATGTTTGTGGATGTATATAAGATCATTTTAGTGGCTGTGCTATATCAAATCATGTATCTAAGCCAGATCTACCTTCCTTACCACTTCCTTATTGAAGAGCACATATCACTGGGTGGAGAGTTTTCCCTGTTGCAAGCAATACTTTTCATCTGTTTCCTTCTGACTCATTCCTAGACATAGAGTTGGTAAATCAAAAGGCATGAGAATTTCAGAATTTTTTCTAACATATGAAAAAAGTGAAAATTCAACCTGTTTACCCTCACAGCTATTGAAAGGGCAGTTTTAGCTATAGGCTCCTCAGCTCTAGGTATTATTTTCATTTTTCCAATTTTCTAGGTATGGATGTCCTGTCATTTACCTATCTGAATTTCCCAAATACTTTTACAAGGGCATTCCCATTCCCTAAGTGCAGGCTGGAACATCCAACAAGGAGATGGCATAGAAGGGAGTGGGTGAGACCTGTTGGTCAGCTGCTCAGACCCGGTCACAGAGGGAGACTTTTACCTTCAAGACTGCAGGTTCTGATCAAGGCCTTCTTCTCAGCTTTGCAGATGTAAAACCTGACTTCTGTTCAACCGTTTGTGTTCTGGCTCCGGGAACAAATATTAGCTTAAAAAAATTATAGGAGATGAATTACTAAACCAGCATGCTAATTTACCAACTTATAAGTGAAAAATTAAAATCTTTTCAACAATGAGGATTCTTATGTCCAATATCTAGCCTTTCCAGAAAAAGAATCCAAAAGTCACCCATTGAATATACTTATTCCAAGAGGGAGAGAGGAGCAGCAAGAGAGCATTTCTAGGGACCAAAATATGTTTGCAGACAGAGTGAAAGTCCCATCATGGGAGAATTGTCTTGAGAACCACCATTCTCACAAAGCCCATCCAGAGACCTAGGACCCTCACAGACATAGCCAGAGAGGATTCTGTGGTTGTAGATGACCCACATTATGACCAGACTGACAACTTTAGTCTCAGTCATCTCCTGATATAATCTACAAAGTTAGTCAACCCCACAGGCCTGTGGGCATAAAGCCAATTGCCTCAGGTATCACTAGCACCCTCTCCTAACCTTCTAGACCAATTGAGATCTCTCTCTCTCTCTCTCTCTCTCTCTCTTCTCCTACAATTATAAAAACTCTTTTGTATTTTGTTTGAACCTTCTTTTAAACATAAATCAACCTTTTATGTGCTTCATGGGCTCTCACATTGGGAATCGTGCACCAGAAAGGTTCACCAAGGTATGTTGGGGGACATTTGGTGCCAAAGGATAAAAATGGCTTATCAAAAAAAATTCTTTTTTTTCTAAAGTACATCATTCAAAACAATTTAAAAGTAAAGAAAATGCATAATAATATGTAGCAGCATACAGAATGTATGATCTCTTCATATTAAACATGATTTTTGAAAGAAAAATGAGGCTCAAAGAAATTCCAATCCATGCCCTTTGTGCTAGTCAGCTTTTCATCACTATAACCAAAATGCCTGGAATAAATAATTTACTTTGGCTCACAGTTTCAGAAATTTCCACCCATGGTTGGCTGGCTTCATTTCTTTGGGCCTGAATTGAAACAGAACATAATGGCAGAAGGTGTGGTGGAGGAAAGCTGCTCAGCTCATGGCACCAAGAAGCAGAAAGAGAAAGGAAGGGGCCAGGGACACTGCATAGTCCCCAGTGGCACACCTCCAGTGACCTACTTCCTCCAACCATGTTGACAGTTTCTATCACAACCCAGTAGTTCATTCAGCTATTGATGCATTAATCATTAATGATGTCAGAGCCCTTATGACCCAATCACTTCTCCCCCCCCAAAAAAAGCCCTATTTCTGGACATTGCTGCATTGGGGACTAATGAGCTTTTGGGGAACATTCCAGATTCAAACCATAACACCCCCTACTGCTCCAATAAAGGATTACACATCAGACCTCATCTGCCTCTTAAGAGTGCATTGGTAGAAAATTTTAGGAAGCATAAATAATCCATTAAGGTAAAGATTAGGACCATAGACCTGATAGATCCAGCTTTGAAAACAGTACCACATTCTACCAGCTGGGTGCCTATGAGTGAGTTATGTAATACATCTAAACCTCAATTTCCTCACTTGTTAAATGGGATAATAATAAAATAATTGATAGAATGCTTTATAGTCACGAGAGCCTATAAAATTTACAAAATTGATTTTTAAAAATTTATTTATAACCAAAATTTCAGCTTAGCTTTTAAGGCTCCATTTCTGCTGATGATAGCAAACTTTTAACCCTCCAGCATAAGATAACTCATTGCTTTCTAATTCAAGACTTTGGTGGCAAATACATAAATTTGAAGATCCCCTCTCAAAATGATCCTTCCATGGAAATCATTCGAATGCAAGGAGACCGTTATAGAACATCATGGTATTAGTTGGGGGTGGGGAGGCAGAGTCTTTCTGCTCAGCTCATACTACAGCAAGCTACATCTGCCTGGTTCACATGCTGAAAGTTTCCAAGCCAGCCATAGTCACAGCCTGGAGCCAGCAGGGAGAAACAGCCCAACAGGGATTGTTCCGCACCTAGGTCAATCTAACATTGGTGGTGTCTTCTTTTATGCCTCATTCTAGGTGGTATATAGCTTTGTATGGCAGCATTCAGATGCCTTCCAGCCTCCTGTGTTGCAGATTCCACCCCCACCAAAAAAGAAACTAAGGTTCCCTGTGACTGTCGCCAGCAGCCCATCCCCATCAAATTGTGCTCTTCCTTGGGGTGCCTCCTGTTACTCAGTCAGACATCTCCCAAGGCAACATGCTGATAGCCACCTCTGCAACAATGTTCCCATTTTCTCCACTCAAGCAGCTGGGGTGATAGTGAGGGAAGTTTGGGGCTGGATGTCTTTGACAAAGCTATTGGATAATTTGCTAAGGGTGGAAACAGCTAGAACCCAGGACAACCCTGCTTTTCAGGAAGCAACCTCCTGGTTTGTCCCCATGTGCTTTTACCTCCCTGTAAGCCTCTAACTCTGAGGAGCATGACCAGGCAGGACATTGGACCTTGGGGGTCCCTTTGAGCCCTAAATTATTCAAATAGATGTTGTGCATCAAACAGAAGTCTTCAGATGTTCCCTGTGAACAAAGATAATAGCAAACAAAATTAAATAGAAGTCTTAGTGATGGAAAGTAAAATAGCTACTGACAAAAAAAAAAAAAAAAAAAAAAAAAAAAAAAAAAAACAGGCAGAGAACATTTATAAACTTGAGACATACAAATCATGACTTGAAATGACACTTATCTCTAAGCATCATGAAAATTAACTAATGTTGAGCTCCTGGAAAATATAAGTGATATATAAATGCTAAACAATTTACAGTTTGCTGAGCCACTTAGGATGCTTACCGAAATACCATGCAATACTGATATTCTAGAAGATTAATCCCCCCCAAAAAGCAAATGACTTCCAAAGTAGCTTGACAAATGACAAGGAAATAGCAGTTTTATGAATCTAATACTGGTATTCTGTGCAACAATGGAACAAATATTAAAAGAGAAAAATCTATCAATATCTTGAGGACAATATTACAGTACCTGGGTAGCTGCACCTAGCTTTGCAAAGAAAACCATTCTAACAGAGCAGCTTTCCAGAAAGGAATCAGCATATGAAGAAACGGATTTGCTGTTTCAAGGAACATCTCATAAATACTTAGATGCCAATACTACAATTGAGTACAGTATAAAGACAAAGGCTGTTTCCCCCATCTCTCCTGTGTCCTCTGTATTGACCCAAGTCTCCTTGGGCCTCTGCAACTCTGGCAGTCATCCCATGCTCCTCCATCGCCACAAAATCCAAATTAGTCAACAAGACCCTGGGCCATTGCTCCAAGCCCCAGGGGTTGAATGTTGCCCCTGAGGTCATAACTTCTATGCACTTGGGGTTGTGCTTGCTAAGAACAGCTATTCCATTGTTATTGAAGAAGGTCCCAAGGCAGAGAAGCAGAAAGGAACAAGGAGGCCTGAAACCATCCTCTAGTCAACCTGAAATTACAGGTAGACCCTGGGAGGTGACATGGGCACTTAAGTGTCTGCCCACCAATTGCACCAAAGAGAACCTTCAAGCAGAAAGATGATGAAACGAGCATTAAATGGAGAGATGGTGCAGATAAGTGGTTACAGAAGGCTTCAGGAAGAATGAGCAAGAAGGGTGGTAGGAACAGGGACAGGAAGGAGATGGAAAAGGAAAAGGCAGGGATCCAGAAACCAAGGGAGTGGAGCAGTTAGGATTCCAGAAAAGCTCACTCCACCTGCTCAGGGGATCAGAATAAGAGGAGACAGCAGGTTTTCAGACAAATAGGACATCTTTTTTAAAAAATTTATTTATTTATTTATTTTTATGTGGTGCTGAGGATTGAACCCAGTGCCTCACATGTGCTAGGCGAGTGCTCTACAGATGAGCTATGACCCCAGTCCCCAAATAGGACATCTTTAAAAGGAGAAATCAGGACACTAGCATACAGTGACACCAAGCAAAAAGTGGTTAGGAGTTCTTGGAGGCCCCTTAGTACCAGCCCAAGCATGCTTTGTAGATGATGGACATGGGAGCCAGGAAGTGGAAAAAAACAAATAACATTCAACTTCTTCCCAAAATATAATAATATCCTAAACCGAGGGAGCTGAAACTTTGAAATGTGCCATTTCAAGGAAGGATCAGCAAAAAGAAAATTACTTAGCCCATATGTCCCAAAATGACTGGCAACATTTACTGTGGGGAAAATGCACCCCACCCCCGCCCTGTTCTGAGATTCTCGATACTGTCTGATGGGGGGAGGAGCACAGAGGATGGGGCATGGGAGAGTTAGCACCTAGTGGCATCTCTCCTCCCAAACTATCTTTCTCACAAACTCTGTGATGCCTGAAATTCACAGGTTTTGTATTTGGTAGAAGAAAAAATATATGTGTGTGTGCCTAGATATTGAGTGCCTACTCTATGCCAGCTCTATGCAGTGGATTTACATACATTATATCATTTAATCCTCCCAACACTCTCTAGGGTAAAGATATTTCATCCTCATTTTTACAAAAGAGAAAATTAAAGCTGAGAGTGGTTAAGAAACACACCCAAGGTCACACAGCTAATAAAAGAGTCAAAACAAAAGCTGGTGTAGCCTTTTGCCCTAAAATTTCTAACCTCGCCCCTACATAGGAGCCTGCATTGGGTTTAATGCAATATCTTTTGGAAGGAATGCAATCACCTTAAAAAAGAATTGTGCCCTTGTAGACATCACTAACTTCTTTCATTCATTCAACGCACATGTATCCAGCACTTTGTTGGTTCACTCATTCAGCAAATAGCCACAGAGTCCTACCATATGCCAGGCACTGAGCTAGGCACTGGGGAAACCTCAAGTGTTTTCCATTAGGAGGGGGACAGAAATCAATTAAGTAAAAAGAATTGCATATTATAGAATGTTCTGTGAAGGGACTAAATGGCAGGCTGGGACAGAGAGGACTAGGGGGAGGATGGCTTGAATGAGAAGATGACTTTCTCAACCAGATCTGAACAATAAGAGGAGGAGCCATAGATGCTGGAAGAAAAGGTTTCCAAACAGCAGGAACAACCATGTCTAGACTCTGAGGCATCAAGCAAGCCTACAGAGGGCTTGAGTAAAGGGAATAGTGAGTATAGGGATGCTTGAGAAAAGCAGGACCAGATTCCTGGGGGCCTTTGTAGGCTCTTCTTGGGACTTAATGCAACCTGTGAAAGAATTTCAAGATGGATTTCAATCAGGATCTGCATGTGGCCCAGTTGTGTTGAAGAGTTCTCTCTGGTTGCACATAAAAAGAAGACTCTCAGAGGCCAAGGGTAGAGATGGAGAGAACAGTTAGAAGGCTACTTTAAGTGCCAGGAAAGAGATGAAGATCACCTGGATTAGAGTGAGGGCAACTGAGGTGGAGGGCAGGGACTGGTTCTGAGATCTTCCAGAGACGGAACCAAAAGGACTTGCTAATCGACTAGCTACGGTGAGTGAAAAAGGGGACCACTCTGTTTCTGGTGGAGAAATGAGATGACTTGGGGAGCCATAGACTGAAATGACTTGATAAGGGAAGAAGAGGAATAATAGTTTTGATTTTGAATTCTTGATTTTTTAAATTTGACTTGTCTATGGAGACATCCACATAGAGATGTCCAGTAAAAATTTGTGTGAGTCAATGTCACAAGAGAGATGAGCTCAGAAGATATGAATTTTAGAGATATTAGAGTAAGTAGAGAGAGAAAAGCCCAGGGAAGAAGCTGATGTTTAGAGATCTAATGGAAGAGGAAAGTGCACGGCAAAGAAAACTGAAAACTAATAGCCAAGGAGGTCTGAAGAGACTTCAGACAGGACAGAAGCTATCACGGAAGCAAGGGGAAAGACCGCCTTGAGGCTGTTCTGAGGTTGTGGAGAAGTGAAAAAAGACACAAAATGATGAATATGTTAGAATTCTCATTCCGGGAGAACTCCCAGTCTCCCAGTCTGATGAGAAGACCAATATGATTGATGAAGGAATAAAAAGCTAGTGTAACATTTATTGAGCACTTACTATGTGACAGGAACTTAGTTAAATGATTTACGCATATTATCACCAGAGTCCCTCGTGAAGTAGGAATCATATTATTCTCATTTTACAAATGATGCTTGGAGACAGTGAGGAGCTCATCAAAGGTCACAGAGCTCGTGAGGAGGAGTGCTGGCATTAAAAATAGACAGTCGGATGCCAAGGAGCCCATGTTAACCACAAAGCAGACATAGATCTATGGATCACTCTGTTGTTGCTCTCCTTAGCTCTTCTCCCTTGCTCCCATATGCATCAGGGCCTGGAACAGTTCTTCTCCTTGCAGTGGCTTTGTCAACGTGGTGAGGATGCTCAGAGAGGCAGCCCCAGCTCTGGGGCTCTTACCACACTGAGTTTTTCATCCCCTCCACGCCCCCACAACTATCCTGCCAGAACAAAAACCACTTTTCCAAGATCCCTTTTTAGATGCCCAACCCTAAGACCTGGATATTTAACTTCATTCTAAACCAGAAGCCAATCAGATCAGACTCAAGCACTTTGGAGGTGGGTTGACATGCCAGACCCACTGGCGCAGCAAAGAGAATAATCATTGCTGATAAAACAGAGGAAAATGGAAGAAAAAGCTATTTTAGCTTAAATTGCTTCCTATAAAACAGTTGCGAAGGTAAAAAGGTACTATCTTCTTGTCAGTGTCAACATTTCTCTTGCTAGATAAGTGAAATTATGTTTCTGTCAATGACTAAATCTCTCCAAGAGGGAGTTGACATTTGTGTTTGGTTCCAGGAAAGGAAAGATTGAGTCTGATGAAACCAGTAACTATATGGATGTGTAAAGGACATTTGCATAGAACACCAGTGAACATCATCAAATTTCTAAAGTAGATGCTTAGGAAACACCTAGTGTCTTCAATGAGGATATGTCCGGAACCCTTTTAAGCCTTGCTGAATTAATTTGGTCCAACTGACTTGATGACTATTTTTCACTGAAATTTTACCAGTTATTTGGATTATGGATACAGCCATAGACTATACGTTACTGCTCTCTCTGTATTATCTATAGTCCAAACTTATCACCTGATTATCAACTACCAATATCCAGATAGATTCCTTTGATCTCTCCCACAGCCCACTACCTCACCACCTCACTGGGTAAATCCCCACTATAGTGTATCATCTGTTCATCTGAGTTTTATCAAAAAATCAAAACAAGTTTAAGAGATGACAATATTCAAGCCTCCTGACCAGAGGGTGCCAGGCTTTGGGGTTTCTAGCTTCACTTCCTCTCCATCTGTCTGATGGATGGCATGCCAACTGAGCCCACAGTGGTTAATGTCTTTGCCTCTAAGTGGAATCCACATGCCCTACAGCTGCAGAAAGGAGTCAAAGGAATTGCTCTGAGGGATTAGAAGCAATTCCCTCTTGTGGGAGACAGCCAAGGCCCCTTTATTTCAGCACTACTGAACTGAAGCTTGCAACCCTTGGCATCTAGCATGAGCATGTGCCCAGATACCAGCTGTGAGAAATGGAAGCAGAAGCACAATGTGGAAGGCACACATCAGTGTGTTGGACTCAGCAGCAGTGATATTCTCTAAGGGATTGAGAGACATCTGTAGCCCACCTTATGGTACAGATCTGGGTGCAGTTCTCATATTGTATCACAGATGATTCTTCTCAAAGCCAAAGCTGATCTTAGTTGTGATATCTTTTGGAAAGTTGCAAATCGGGTGCTCCATAAGCCAAAATCCAAAGTTTGTAGGAACCAGAGAAAGGATAAGAGAAAAAAAAAATGAAGGACCATTTAGAAGGGAGGGTTTAATAAGTTTTATGGATCTATCCGAAAAATTTAAGTAGATGTGATTTTTATCATCAGTAGGTTCTTAATACAGAAAAGAGGCTCATCGTTTTGAAGGCTGAAAGCCCAACATTGAATGGTCCCATTGGTTTGACCTCTGGAGAGGTCTTCCCCTGGTTGTGTCTCAACATGGAAGATAGCAACATGGTGGGAATACGTGTGAGAAAGAAATCACCAGGCAACAAGAGAGACTCGGGAATCAGGCTCACTCTTCATAACAACCCTCTCTCTGGAAGACTAACTCACTCTGAGAGACCAGCACTAATCCCTATTGTGGGCAGGACCCCCAATGAACCCCCAATGACTGCCACTAAGCCTCATCTCTTAAATGTTCGACTATTTCAACACCACCACACTGAGGACCAAGCTTCCAACATATGAACCCTTGGAGGACAAACCACATCCAAACCATTGCATAGTCCTACAAACAAGTGGTAGAAATTGAAGTAAAAAAGTTTTATGATTATGCTATTGATTATGCTATTACACAAGGCATCACATTTTCTTCTATTTCTTCTCTATTCTTCCTCCCCCTACAAATAAATCAAATTTATAATCTAAGATGTGGATGATTATAATACATGGCATTATTTTGTGAACCATCAAGAAAGGGGAAAAAAAGCTGCCAATTAAACCCTGGTTTCAGAGATGTTAAAAGCATTCACCCTAAAAACTATGAATTATAGCATAGTCACACACACACACACCACTTGTCAATGAATTTCTCTAGTAAGGGTAGAGACACTGACACCAAGAACCAGTTTTCCAAACAAGCTAGATTTGTGCCAATCCTCAAAAGGAACGGGTAGGGAGTTTGAAGTTTATTTTATGGCATACATTTGCTGCCTAAAGACAACTCAGAACACCACTGACAGATAATGGACCACATTTCATATCTGAGAAATGTGTCTTATTTTTAAAACTGAAAGCAGAGAACTCATTAGATTTGCTTTCACTTTTGCCTCAGCATAGCAGGGCAATTTCCATCATACATGCTCCTCTTTGTTTTCTTCATTTTCTATTTTCCTCTGTTCTTTGCATTCATCTTTATTCATTTTCATTTTCATTTTCTCTCTCTCTCTCTCTCTCTCTCTCTCTCTCTCTTTCTCTTTCTCTCTCTCTCAAAATCTCATTTAGTTGTCTCCATAGCTCATTAACGTGGCCAGCCTCAAAGGTCCTTAATAATAACTTATTGTACATGTTTATTATACTTGATAGGAAGTAATTTTATTGCAGCCCCCTTTGTCTCCTCGTTTGCAAGTAATCTCATGTCTCCATGCCTGTAATACTGTCCTTAGGAAAGTAGTATTTTTAGCATTATACATGTTTGTTATAACCAGGGAGATCATAATGGGGATTCATGAGGCTGAAAGGCAGGTATAGTGACTCCATCTCTGAAATATCCTGGCACCTAACTGTAATGAAGATGACTTGCATTTATCTGGGATAATGTTCCTGACACCTAATAGTGGCCATTTTCCCCTCAAAACTGAGGATTTGTTTAGATCAGCTTACTCGTTGCATTAGTTATTTGTTAAAGCCTTTAACTGGGTCACTCATATAAAAAGTTGATGCCAGTTCATTAAAATTTAATTATTCATCAAATCAACATTTGTTGTGTCAAAGCTTTACACTGACACTCTGGCAGGAACTGAGAATAGGTCAACAACTGAGACACAGTCCCTGGCCTCAAGTTTAGCAGAAAAGAGAAACAAATGAGAAATAAACATAACACTCCTTAGTTAAATAGCACTAGATTTTCCATATTTCCTCCATCTAACTAGCCATTACCACCTCCTTCTCTGAATCCCTGTCCCCCCACAGCTAAAACAGCCCAAGCCTATATCTACAGCAATATCCAGCTTCTAATCCTATGCGTGCCTACAAAATATATCCTTAAAAAAGAAAAACAAAAGTATCAATAAGAGACATGACCTATGCATTATTTATGCCTTCTACTTCCTTTCCCTGAGCTCTAAAATAAATATTAGATCTTCTCTCAATTATATTTCAGCCATTTATTATGAAGTTTTCAAATACACAAGGTAGAAAGAATAGAATATGAACCCCCAAGTCCTTATCCCCAGCTTCAATAATCACTGACAATTCTGCCATTTTTATTTCACCTCCCCACCATTTTTTCTTTATTGTGTTTCAAAGTTAACCTAGAAGTCTTATCATTTTCCCCATAGAAGTAGTCAGTCCTTTGTATCCATGGATTCAACCAACCTCACACTGAAAATATTTCAGTGGAAAAAAAAGCATCTGACTGAATATGTTCATAATATTTTTCTTGTCCATGTTTCTAAACAACATAGTATAACAACACTTCCATAGTAAATAAGGATTGTAAGTAATCTGGAAATACTTTAAAGTATCTAGAAGGATATGTGTAGGTCATTTATAAGCACTAAAATATGTGTAGTATAAATACTACATCATTTTACATAAGGGACTTGAGTTATCTCTGGATTTCAGTTTGCATGCCCCCAATTCCCCATGGATACTGAGGGATGACTATATATTTATAGGTATCTCTAATTGACTGGCACGTTTTCTTTTTTGTATCACCACAATGTCATTATACCATCCAACATAATTAACAATAATTTTGTAACATCATCAGTTGCCTTAATTTTTCCCAATTGCCTCAAAAATGTACATTTGTAATTTATTCAAAACAAACAAGTTCATGCATACCTCTTGTTTGATTAGTTTTTTAAGTTTCTTTTTCTCCGAAACAACTTTCTCTCCTTTTTTTCCTATGCCTTTTATTTGTTGAAAAAAATTCATTATTTATCCAATGGGTAAATACGTCTTTGGAGTGTCAGCCAACGTGTTCCCTTTATTCTAAATTTATATAACTGGTAGTTGGATCCAGACACTTGATTACATCTAGTTTCACACATTTAGCATCAACATGACAAGATAATGCTGTGATTTCCTATTGAATCACATCAGAAGTCAGAGAGTGCCTAGTTATCTGACTTTCAGTGATGATCAATGAGTTCCAAAGGAAAAAAGTCTCTCCTTGAACTTTCACCCAGTGTTGGGCATTAACAATGATTGTATATAGCCTCTATTCCAAGAGGGACTTTATTTTTATTAATCAACTCTTTCATGTTACAAGTATATCGCAGAGTGAGATGATTTAACTTTGAATTGATTAAGGTGGGAAAGAAGTCGAAAACGCTGAACACACTGTAGAAATGATTCTGGATAGGAGATTTTACATGGTTTAAACATATATATGTGAGGCATGGTGTTGATTCAGTCTGAAAAGTTTCTTACAGATCGCTGATGCTCACTCTAGGCAGTCCCCCTCTCATACCCAACCCCTGGCATCTTCAGTCCAGCAACTGTTCACTGACCTCCTGATACTGAACCCATGGGCTCCATCTCCATCCCCATTCCAACAGTATTGGGAGCACTCAGTTAAATACCTTGTCTGTATAAATGCAGAAGGCAAACAAGTATAATTCCCCATGCAGGGGTGCTTTTCACATTAGAGGTTTGTCCCTGAGACCAACCAAACAACCCAGGACATCATCAACATAAGGGACACTAGTGGCCTATACCCAAGAGCAACACAAGGAGAAATACAGTGAGGAAAAAGGAGGAACATCATTTTGCCCTAACACAAGAGAAGTAGCAAGAAGCATGTCCTCCTGGCTCTCTACTTCCAGTCTCATCATACTGCCAGCTGGGGAATTTCCCTCCCACTGAGCCAAAACCACACCGTGCCTGGGTAAGCAGGGATGCTCACAGAAAACATACAGGACAATCAGGCCAGTGACCAAAACTTTGATATTTGGAGCTCACACCCTTGAAGATTCCAAGCCCAATCCTCCTTCCTCTATACAAGAGACCATTTGACATTTCAGTTGAAAGCCTTGTATTCAAGAATGCATGAAGTAAAACTTTCACAATTTTGAAGGAACCAAGCAATTTGCTGCATGCAGGGCAGGCCTTACAGAGATGCTGAGAAGATGGACTGCAGCTTCAACCCATCAATAAAAAAGAATTTGGAAAACATCTTGGATGAGTCAGCCCCCTGGAAAGACTGCTCAGAAGAAGGGTAGGGAGCAGGTGGCCTGAGGAGAACAGGTGGCCGTCAGCTAAACAAAAATCCCCACCTCAATTCTTCACTTCAATGTTTGTTACAGAGCTTTTCCAAGTGTTCAAAAATGGGAGGAGACACCTTCCATGTCTTTACCCCAAAGGTAAAGACACTCTTTTCTTTAAATCTCCTGTTCCTCTTCTTTTAGAATTGCTCGACCAGAACTTACTCCTGAAATACAAATCCAGAAGTACACACACACATACACACTCTATCATGTCAACCCTGATCCCAGCTTTGAGAAATGAATCTCAAAAAGAAGAACCACATAACATTTCTCTTAGAGAATCGGCATGACTTTCTCTCTCTCCTCCCATATGGAAATGGACAGTAACAAAGTCAGGTTCAACATTCAGCCATTCCTTCAACATCAGTTGAACACCATTGCACTGGGGGATACAAAGATGAACAGGACAGAGGTTTCTGATCCATAATATCCTGATCTAACGAGGGAGATAGAGAACTATGCCAATAACCCCGGAGTCACATAACTGTGATGAAACCTCAATAAAGGTGAATCTGTCATGTTGTGGGTGTGCCACATTAATTATTCAGTGTTAGAGTTTGGATGTTGAATGCCCCTCACAGGCCTATGTGTTAAAGGCTTGATCCCCAGAGTGGCTCTACTGGAAGACGGTGAAATCTTTGAGAGGTGAGGCTTAGTGGGAGGATCTTAGGTCATTCGAGGAATGCCCTCAAAGGGGGACTGTATGACCCTAGTCTCTTCCTCTTTCTCTCTTTACTTCCTGTCCATGATGTAAGTGGATTTTCTCTACCACATACTCCTACCACATCACAGGCCCAAAGCAAGAGGGCTAACGAATCATGAACTGAAACCTCAAAAACTGAGACCAAATAAACCTTTCCTCTTCTTAAGTTAATTATCTCAGTTATTTATTTCAGTAATGGAAAGTTGACTCGCACAATAGGGAGTAAGAAAAAAAATCCATGCAGAGGTGTGCCTTCAGAGTCTTGCTTTTGCCTTAATTTATTGCAGGTATAGGCCTTAGTCCTGGGGTAAAAAAAAATAGGATAGGAAACATTACCCCCAGGGAAAAAAAAACAAAACATTTCTCAGTTTTCTGGGGTTTTTATCCTGAAAGTTTTCACCCCAGAATGGCCATCACCTGAGAAGAACAATCTCTGTGAAAAGAGGAAAGTGACTTTAACCAGAGCCAAAACCTCCTCCCAGTGGGGTTGTGGAGAAAGAAAAAGGAAGTGGGGCTTTTAGCAAAGATCTGCTCCACATAGGTGAGACAAAGATGAGATGAGAAAGCAGAAGCTGAGGTCCTATGTTTTAATTAAAATTTTAGTAAGATAATTGTAGATTCACATGCAATTTTAAGAAATAATACAGAGAGATGACTCTTGTACTTACCCCAGTTTCACCAATAAGATTTTATAAAACTATACACCATCATAACCAGGATATTGACATTCATAAAATCTACCAATCTTATTCAGATTTCCCAGGTTACTTGTACTGATTTGTGTACTAAGTTTTATACGAATTTGTCACTGGTGTAGGTTCGGGTAACCTTCATCATACTGAAGAAAACGAGCAGTTCCAACACCAAAGAATTCCTAGAATCACCCTTTTATGACCACACACACCTTTTACTTTAACTCTAATACCCAGAAACCACTACATCTGCCTTCCACTTCTAATTTTTATCATTTCTAAATGTCGTATAAATGGAGTCACACAGTAACTTCTTGGGATCAGCAGAATTCCCTGGATATTCATCCAAGTTGCTACATAACTGATGCTTTGCTCCTTTTCATTGTTGAACAGTAGTCTATGGTATGGATGTACCACAGTTTAACCCTTTAGTACTGAATGTCATTTGACTTATTTCCAGTTATAGTCTACTATGAAGAAAGCTTCTACAAACATTTGTATATAGGTTTGTAAATGTCCTTAGACATGGAATTTGGAGTCCACATTCTAGGCAGGCTCCATTTTTAGATGTCCACTGAGTATTATGCCAGCTCTGCACTCAGAGTGCTGTCATGGCAATACTCTTCCATCAAGGCTGGCTGCCAAGTTCCTGAGTTTCACAACTCTGTTACCATGTGGCCTCTGGTAAGTTCTAGAACTGGCTTGGGAGATAGGAAGCAGAACAAGCAAAAAGAAACATCAGATATACCAGCCAGCTCAGTGGGACTTCAAGTGCAACTTGTCCCTAAACTTCTCCAGCCATAACATGCATATCACACAAGCATCCAGGAAATTATTGCAAAGCAAATACCATCCCAGGTACCATCCCAGAAATTTTATCAGTCCAGAATAATTCTAGCACCTACATTTATAACAAAACAAAGACGTGTGGCATAGACTCTAAGGTGGCTCAAATCCACTTTCCAGTGTTCACACTTTTGTGTAATCCCCTTTCCTTAAATATGGGTACAAACTGTGACTTGCTTCTAACACACAGGATACAACAAAGGCGATGAAATCTCCATCTGAGATGCCGGAACACTGCTATCTAGAGACTTTCTTTGTTGGTTTGAAGTAAGAGGCCATTTTGGGAAAGTCCTTGTGACAAAGAACTGCAGATGGCCTCTAGGAACTGCAGGTGACCTCAGCCTCCCATCAGAAAGGTGTCAAGACCCTCAGCCCAACAAGCATGAGGACATGAATTCTGTCTAAAACCTGAGTGAGCTTGGCAGTGGATTCTTCCACAGCTAAATGTCCAGCTGAGAATGCAGGCCAGTCAACATGTTGATCACAACCTTATAAGAAAAAAGGGGGAGAATCCAGTTGAGCAGAGTCTGGAGTCCTGATCACAGAAACTGTGAGTTAACAAATGTATTTTGTTTAAAACTACTAACAGTGGAAAATTTGTCACAGAGCCATAGAAAATGAATATACATTTCCACAGCAATAGTTAACTAACATACCAGGGGACACATAGAGTAATGAGCCCTGCCCTAGATCCCACCCTGAGAGCCCCTGACCCAAATAAAGGGGAGACTGTAACATGCTTTGAACCACACCCTGGAAGTCTCTTTGCCATGAAAGACCTCCTTCCTGCCCCCTTAGGAAGCCCTTCAATTTTTCAAGAGTATTTTGGAATTTGAATAGCAAGGATCTGCTGTCTCTAATCCCCTAGGGCATCATTCAACTCCCCTCCCCAGAGATAAGGGTCATAAATTTGAAGAACAAGCAACAATCACTTTCACCACCCTTTGAGCTTCTAGAGAAATCTTTGTGGTCTTCAATGCCTCTATTTAGTTTTCTAATATCTAATTGATCATAGAACCAGCTTTTAAGTGACAAAGACTAACGTGTACAGGCACAATTTTATGTACATAAACAAAAACACATGTTACTGCCAATCTACATACACACACATGCACACCATAACATAAGGGTAAGGATTTATTCTATAGTGTTAACTGCTGTATCTCCAGAGCCTAAAACTTTACCTGACATATTTATAGGAAGGAAGGAAGGAAGGAAGGAAGGAAGGGAGGTAGGTGATTAATAGAACCAAGGAGGGAGGGAGGGAGAGTAGGAGGGAGGGAAGGAGGGTAGGGTAGGAGGAAGGGAGAGCTGAGAAGTAGGAAAGAGGGAGGAGAGAAAGGGAGAGTGGCTGGTGAGATACTGTGACAGTCTCCCAACTACCCCATTCCCTCAGGTACTCAGATGTTTTCAGCTAATCATGATTTTACCCTTTTACACCTCAAAGAAGTAGCCACTACAAATATTCCTGGGCTGCGAGATGGTGATTCAGTCAGAAAAATGTTTGAGGACAAAATGCATTCCAAAGGTAGTTTGTCTATTCCATCCCCCTTTGCGGGATAGTGGGCATCTTAACTGCATATTTATCTGTCATAAAATACCCCTGGTGCCTTCAATCAGCCACAATTTGCAGCCAATTGAAGACAGCATGCATATTTTTAGAAACTCTTACAGTGACACACCACTGTTCATCTATGAGACTCCTTCTTATGATAATCCACTTCCTGTCAAACAGTGCAGGCACACAACAGGATGGCCCATTGGGGAAGGGCCTCATTAATGCACAATAGTCTTAATAGGCCAATCTTTAAACAGACCGCCCAGTATGGAAGCTGATTAATAGAACCAAGTCTAAGAGGGAAGTTTCTCTTTAACTTTCAATTTCCTTTTCTGGCTGAAGACAGATCTGTGATGTGATTTTAACATGTTTTTTTTTTTTTTTTTTTTTTTTGCAGCTCCAGATTTCTCCAGCAATAAAACCAGCTTTGCAGCAATATCTTTCCTCCTTCATCACTACTTCCCTAGCTTTGGGGATCTAATTCATTCAAATCTATCTGAGGAGCTTATTGTATTATTTATCCTTGAGTAAATTGGAAAAAATCATTACCAGTTTGCCTCACATTTCTTGCTCAAGTCTAACCATTGAGCACACTGATGTCCTGTTTAATCAAATCCTTAGACAGACAGAACCAGCATTTCTATTCATACTACACATTTTAAAAACTTTTAAAGTCCCTAGTCTTCAATTTGGAACCTGGTTCAGCACCATCACCTGTCTACTTTGGAGAAGGTTTTAGAACACACACTAACCCAACTCTGGCATGTTGGGCCTATATGTGTGCACATATGTGGGAGAAGAGTGGATATTCTGTCTATCACCACACACCTTCCCTGCAGGGTGACTTTGAGCCAGTCTCCCAGGAAGACCCTAGGTTCCAAACAGAAGAGACTGGGAGCAGTGTTGAGGTGACCCAACCACCATCAGGATTTTGGAGAATGATCTGTGACTTCCTGGCTCTGTTCATTAATCAACAAATATTAAATGTTATGCCCAAGAGATAGAATGAGGTTTTATTAGAGTTCTCTATAGAAACAGAACCAAAAGAATGTAATTTTTACTTATATGTAGTATATGTATATAAATAGATTTCTTTTAAGGAATTAACACACAAAATTATGGAGGCTGGTGCATCCCTAGATCTGCAGGATGAGCTGACAAACTGGAGACTCAAGGGCAATAAAGGTTTTATTCCAGTCCAAGTTCAAGTCCAAAGCCTGAAAACCAGGGTGTAGTTCCAGTCCTAAGGCCAGGACTGGACACCTAGGATGAACTCACGTTTTAGTTGGGAGTCCAAAAATGGTGAAAAAAGCAGATGTCCCAGTTTGAAGGCTGTCATGTAGGATGAATTCTTTTACTCAGGGAAGAGTCAGCATTTTTGTTAAATTCAGGCCTTCAAATTATTGGATGAGGCCATCCACATTAGGGAGATTTAAATATTAATTTCATCTAATAACGTACTCACAGTAACACCCAGAAAAAATGCTTGGCCAAATGTCTGGGAACCCCATGGCCCAACCAAATTGGCACACAAAATTAATCATCACAGAATGTTTGTGGAGACAGAAGGCCACCAGGTGAGAAGGGAGCCACCATGTACCATACTCATATAATACCTATATTATCCCCTTTAGTTCTCCCAAGATACAGATTTATTCTCTCCATCTTACCCAGATAGAAACTGAAGCTCAGAGGAGTCAAATAACTTGCCCAAGGTCACACAGCTAATTGTGGATCCATGGCCTTCTGAGCCTAAAGCTCATCTTCCTGCTTTATCCCAAATGCATCCTGGGCCTGCTATAGCTCTTCTCCACATCTTCATTCTTTGTTTCCTTTTCTAGTCGCAAATCCTCAAGGCTTGTCTGCATGTTTTCTTTCTTTAATGCTGCAGAAGCTACTCTGTAGAAACAGAAACCAAAAGGCTGCAATTTCCTCATTTCCCAGGTAAGTTCCAAAATACTGCTGAGCTTACCCATCAAGTTGGGCCAGATTTGAGGGGAAAGAGATGGTTTATCACTAAAGCATTAAACATACTCCACCTACCCAGTACAGCTTCAGTACCAAATGTAGGATATGAATGTTCACACCAAGAGCTGAAGAACAGATTTTAGTGGCACAAACTCTTAAAAACATAACATTTATCTCTTTAATATGGACTGTTCCTTAAATATAGGCAGATAAACAAATGAATAAATAAAGCTTCAGTTCAAATGAGGGGCCACAGAGGAATCCTACTGTATTCTCCCTTTGCTATCAGGGATCAATTCAACAACCCCTGGGTGTTTGGGGGCATCTTTTTCCCTCCTGTGCACCTGCCCATAAGAGCAATGACATTCGTTGATTATACCCATTTGGTTTTTAGAGGCCAAGGTGGATTGTATTCGCCTTTCCTATTAGCCTAGCAATACCTCCCTGTATTTTTTGCAGTAGATTTTCTGAGCAGCAATAGGTTCTAATCAATCTTCCTGGCTTCATTTCTCAGAATCTTACAATCTCCTCAAGGAACATTTCAAACCTGATTTATCATCATTACCAGACCCTAAATATTCACCAGATTCTATATTATTTATTACACTAGTTAATTTCTCTGTTCTGGCCTTACGGGTCGAATCACAGAGCATGTGAAAGATTATCCCTGTGATGTGTCCTGAAGACTCCACATTATAAAGAAGCATTTCGCATGCCCCCACCCAGAATAAGTTCTGAACAGAAGCTGATCCCCCTCACTTCTTACAAAAATTTTGCTCCCCACATCCGGGAACAGATTTGTACAGCCTTTGAAAGACACGTAGGAGCACCAGAAACCCCACACTCTTGCATCCCTGGAGAAATCTCATCTTGCTACTGTAGTATAGAGCCGGATAAGGGGCTAAGCAGCGGAAAGTGATTCAGGCTCAGTCCAGTGAGGAGAGAATTGTCCTAATGGCCCCAAATGATGAGGTAAGAGGTGGACTCAGGTCATAGGGCTACCCTATTGGGATAAAATGACACTACCAGTATGACCTACACTGAAGAACAAAGATCTCACAGTGGTAACCCTCAGAAGAAGGGATGTTGAGCTCCTTGCTCCTCATGCTTTCCAACAGGCTAGCTGAGACTTGGCCATCTACACCTCCCATCCCTTCTTTTCTCTCAAGTGAAGGAAATTGGGCTTAGCCATGGGCAGCCTGAAGCTGTGTCCCACCCATGCCACATGGCCATGGTGGAAGGGGTTTCATTTGAATTCTTTCAGGAAAACTTTTATTGCTCACTCAGGGTCTAGGCTCTCAGAAGACCTTTTGAAGCCCTGACTGTGCTCAGGAAACAGCTTTCTGGCATGTGCTGGGGGCTTGGAATAGGTTCATCCAGGTCTCAAGCTCTGAGAAACCAAAGATGTGTCTGAGTTGCTCCGGGTGACAGTAGTAGGATCAGTAAGAGAAGTGTTCGCTGAGGGTTACCTCTCAACACTCCTACCGCAGAGGAGGCCATTCTGTGGAACAGCTAACAGAGGTTAGGTGATAACTATTGGAGGTGTCCCATGAGAGGCAAAACCAGACTCCTACAAAGGCCTCGCTAAGATGGTGTGACTCCAGGGAGACCTTCTGCATTAAACTCACCGAGCCATGGCTTTCTGTACCTGGAACAGGTAGATTTCTCAGTTCATCTTGTCTAGGGTTTGAAAATTAACAACCCCAAACTGCATTCAGC
The DNA here is from genome assembly GCF_047511675.1 of Marmota flaviventris. Taxonomy (NCBI): domain Eukaryota; kingdom Metazoa; phylum Chordata; class Mammalia; order Rodentia; family Sciuridae; genus Marmota; species Marmota flaviventris. Next base: position 92,591,805 of record NC_092508.1, read on the forward strand.
CCAGGGGAAAATGTCATTTTGTTCAGAGTGTCACTGCACATATTCACTGTTTTGTCCAATATTTAACAAGTACAAGATTTCACATAATTTGAGAAGTATTGGTATTAATTCTTCTTCGTAGGTGAATCTGTCTGGTCCTGGGCTTTTCTTGGTTGGTAGGCTTTTGACGGCATCTTCTATTTCCTTGCTTGAAATTGATCTGTTTAAATTGTGTATTTCCTCTTGATTCAGTTTGGGCTCTTCATATGCCTCGAGAAATCTGTCAGTGTCTTCGAGGTTTTCTACTTTTCTGGAGTATAAATTTTCAAAATAGTTTCTAATTGTCTTCTGTATTTCAGTTGTGTCTGTCATGATATTTCCTTTTTAAAAACATTTATTTTTTAGTTGTAGTTGGACATAATACCTTTACTTTGTTTATTTATTTTTATGTGGTGCTGAGGATCGCACCCAGGCCCTCGCACATGCTAGGCAAGTGCTCTACCACTGAGCCACAACCCCAGCCCCATGATATTTCTTTTTTCATCACAAATTTTAGTAGTTTGAGTTTCTCCCTCCTTCTTTTCACTAGAGTGGTTAAGAGTTTGTCAATATTTTTTCAAAGAACAAGCTTTTTGTTTTGTTGACTTTTTGAATTCTTTCTTTAGTTTCAATTTTATGGATTTCTGCCATGATTTTAATTATTTCCTGTCTTCTACAACTTTGGGTGTTGGTTTGTTCTTTTTCTAGGGCTTTGAGCTGTAATGTCAGGTTGTTTATTTGTTGACTTTTTTTTCTTTTAATGAATGAACTCCATGCAATGAACTTTCCTCTTAGTACTGCCTTCATAGGATTTTGAAAAATTGTATTGGAGTTCTCATTTACCTCTAAGAATTTTTTTTATCTCTTCCCTGATGTCTTCTGTTTTTCATGCATCATTCAAAAAGCATATTGTTTAGTCTCTTTTTTAATTTTATCATTGATTTATAATTTTATTCCATTATGGTCAGATAGAATTTAGGGTAGTATTTCTATTATTATTATTATTATTATTATTATTATATTTTCTAAGCCTTGCTTTGTGGCATAATGTGTAGCCTATTTTGGAGAAGAACATGTGCTGCTGAGAAGAAAGTGTATTCACTAGTTGATGGATGGAATATTATAAATATGTCTGTAAAGTCCAAATTATTGATTGTATTATTGAGTTCTATAGTTTCTTTGTTTAGTTTTTGTTTGGAAGATCTATCCACTGGTGAGAGAGGTGTACTAAAGTCACCCAGTATTACTGTGTTGTTATCTATTTGGTAATGCATTTCTGTACATCAGTGATGAATCATCTGAAAGAGAAATTAGGAAAACTACCCCATTTACAATGGCCTCAAAAAAAATCAACAAAAGAGGTGAAAGACCACAACAATGAAAACTACAGAACACTAAAGAAAGAAATTTAAAACGACCTTAGAAGATGGAAAAATCTCCCATGCTCTTAGATAGGCAGAATTAATATTGTCAAAATGGCCATACTACCCAAATAATTATATAGATTCAATGCAATTCCAATTCATATCCCAATATCTTTCCTTATAGAAATAGAAAAAGCAATCATGAAATTCATTTGGAAAAATAAGAGACCCCCAAATAGCCAAAGCAATCCTTAGCAAGAAGAGTGAAGCAGGAGTCATCACAATACCAGACCTTAAACCATACTTTAAAGCTATAGTAACAAAAATGACACCAAAATAGAAATGTATACCAATGGTACAAAATAGAACAGAGACAAACCCACATAAATACAGTTATCTCACACAAAGGTGCCAAAAACATACAGTGGAGAAAAGATAGCCTCTTCAACAAATGGTGCTAGGAGAACTGGAAATCCATATGCAGCAAAATGAAAATAAACCCCTATCTCTCACCATGCACAAACTCAACTCAAAGTGAATCGAGGACCTATGAATTAGTCCAGAAACCCTGCGCCTAATAGAGAAAAAAGGTAGGGCCAAATCTTCATCATATAGGATTAGGCTCAACTTCCTTAGCAAGACTCCTAAAACACAAGAAATAAAATCAAGAATTAATAAATGGAATGGACTCAAACTAAAAAATTTCTTCTCAGCAAAAGAAACAATCAATGAGGTAAATAGAGAGCCTACATTTGGGGAACAAATTTTTGCCACACACACATCAGATAAAGCTCTAATCTCCAGGAGATAGATAGATAGATAGATAGATTGATTGATTGATTTCAAAAAACTTAACACCAAAAAAAAAAAATTCAATCAATAAATGGGCTAAGGAGCCGAACAGACACTTCCCAGAAGAAGACATACATTCAATCAGCAAATATATGAAAAAAACGTTCAACATCTCTAGCAATTAGAGAAATGCAAATCAAAACTACTCTAAGATTTTATCTCACGCCAGTCAGAATGGCAGTTGTCAAGAATACAGACAACAATGAATGTTGGTGAGGATGTGGAGGAAAAGGCACACTCACGCATTGCTGGTGGGACTGCAAATTGGTGCAACCAATCTGGAAAGCAATATGGAGATTCCTTAGAAAACTTGGAATGGAACCACCATTTGACCCAGCTATCCCACTCCTCAGTCTATACCCAAAGGACTTAAAATCAGCCTCCTATAGTAACACAGTCACATCGATGTTCATAGCAGCTCAATTCACAAAAGCTAAACTATGGAAGTAACCTAGATGCCCTTCAATAGATGAATGGATAAAGAAACTGTGGTATATATACACAATAGAATACTACTCCGCATTAAAAGAGAGTAAAATTATTGTATTTGCAGGTAAATGGATGGAGTTGGAAAATATCATGCTAGGCAAAGTAAGCCAATCCCAAAAAATAATCAAAGACTGAATGTTCTCTCTGATAAGTGGATGCTGATCCGTAACAGGGATGGGGAAGGCATGGAAAAAAATGGAGGAACTTTGATTGAGCAAAAAGGGAGAGAGGGAAGGGAGGGTGCATGGGAGCAGGAAAGATGGTGGAATAAGATGGACATCATTACCCTAGGTACATGTATGACTACACATATGGTGTGACGCTACATCATGTACAACTGGAGAAATTCAGAGTTGTGCTGCAATTGTGTACAATGAATCATAATGTGTTCTGCTGTCATATATACCTAACTAAAATAAATTAATTAATAAAAGATTTCACATAAAAATCTGAATTTTTTTTTAAGATTCTCCTTTTCAAAAAATCAGATCTGGCTACACAAGGCCTGTGTTCAGCCTGAATTAAATAGCAGATTGCCTCCCTTAGATGGAGCTGCATTATGCCCCAGACCTCACCCCTTCCTGTTGGCTACTCAGCCTCACATTAAGGCTGGAGTTTTGCTGGATGTTTCATTGTTTTGTCTCCTTCCAGTTCTTTTTCTTTACATGTATTTTCTGTCTTGTTCCTAAAGGATGAGTTAGCCACTTCTGGTCTAGTGAAAACACTGGATGAGGTGGCTACGAACCCAAGAAGTGAAGTGACTTGTCTATGGTCACACCGCCAGCCAGTGCAGAACAAGTTGCAGAACCCATGATTCCTGGAATTCCTTCCATTCGGCCACACTGCGGAAGCTTATTTCTGACATGACAGTTCACACTGAGTTGTGTAATTGCTGCATTGAATTTTCATTAGTATATCCTAGAGATAGGGGTAAGCTCCAAGATGTAGGTATGGACAAAGATCTTCGGATATGACCCCAAACACATAGGCAACAAAAGCAAAAGTAGATAAATAAAAATACATCAAACTAAAAAGCTTCTGCAAAGAAAATAACCAACAAAATGAAGAGATAGCTTTAAAAAATGGGAGGCTATATTTGCAAACCAAATATCTAACAAGGGGTTAATATCCAAAGCATAAAGGACTCAACTCAATAGTAAGAAAACAAATATACCTGATTTAAAAATGGACAAAAAACCTCATTAAACATTTTTCAAAAGAAGATATAAAATGACCAACAGATACATGAAGAAATGTTCAACATCAGGAAAGTGCAAAACAAATAATAATTATCATGTAAATGCAGATTAGAATCATAATGAGATATCTCCTTACTTATATTAAAATGGCTATTATCAAAGTGTTAGCAAGTATGTGGAGAGAAAGGACCCCTTACAGGCTGTTGCTGGGAATGTAAATTAGTACAGCCATTATAGAAAACAGTATGGAGGTATCTCAAAAAGTGAAAAATAGAACTACCATAAAATCTAGCCATCCCACTACTGGTATATATCCAAAGAAAAGGAAAGCAGCATCTTAAAGATATGTTTGCACTCCCATGTTTATCACACACTATTTATGATAGTGAACAGGGAACCAATTTGAGTGTCCATCAGTGGAAGAATGGGGTAAAGGAAATGTGGTAAAATACACAATGGAATACTATTTTTTATTCTTTAAAAAAAAAAAAAAAAACAGAAAATCCTGTCATTTACTACGACATGGTTGAACATTATGTTAAGTCAAAATAAACATCAGGCACCAAAAGACCAACACTATGTGATCTCACTTTTATATGGAGTGTGAAAAAAATCAAACTCATAGAAACAAAGTAAAATGATGGTTACCAGAGGCTGAGGGTACCGGGGGATTGGGGAGATATTGGTCAAATGACACTAAATTTCAATTAGGAGGAATACATTCAAGATATCTATACATAATGGTGACTACATGTAATAACAATATATTATATACTTGAAAAATGTAAAGGGCAGATTTACATACATGCGCGCACGCGCGCACACACACACACACACACACACACACATACAAAATAAATGTATGAGGTAATGCATATGGATTGTTAAGTGGATTGATTTAGCCCATAAATATATATGACTTTTACTTGTCAATTAATATATATGTATATAAGTGCACATCTATATGTATGTATCATAGAGATCAAGTCCTCACAAATTCCCTTAAAATAAGTATAATAGTAACGAAATAATTATTCTTTCCAGTTGACTTCCCAAACAACCAGAATTCAAACACCAAATACCCTTTTGTATGTCCAATAAGAATTTGACCTGATGAACACATAAGATTGCAATCAGAAATAGGCCAAAACCTTATTATTTCAGACTCAGCATTGATAGTCCAAATCAATAGTGCAAACAAGATTTGAGAGAAAGGTTAAAGTAATTGGCAGAACACACTGGTGTTCAGCCACCATAAGTACTTTCAAAGCAAAGAATTAAATACAAATAATTGATAAGCTCTTTATAAATCATTCTCATCTATATAAAAGGGGCTTTATAAGACATCCTTTATAATCTAAGTTGCTGCCTGCATTTGAAAGTGATATAACTTCACATCTCTTAAAATCTTCCATAATCAGACCTACAACTGACTTAAGCTGCCTATGTTCCCAATTAGTCAGGATTTGTCAGGACTAAGCAAACCAAAGAAAAGCCTGATTGGAAACTTCATAAAGCTTTTACCAAGGGTGGGAGATCACTCTGGGTAGGACCACGTTTACTCACTTCTTCTATGTGTTAAGTACAGTTACATTTTACTCAGCATTAAACAGAGATACAATTTAAATTCACTTGTTGGTGGGTCCTACATAGGAGGGTGTAGGACCTAGGGGAATTGGGCTCACCTTTTGGATGAGACTAATTTAAAGAGCAAGTTAAAAGTGAAGACTGTCTAATCACTAAGGACACAGGAAACTAGAAAGATTAAAAAACTGAGGTTGGAACTACCTTAGTTATCCAGGTAGCCTAACACTGAAGTTGGCAGCAGATTCAGCATCATTGACAGCTGCCTAGCCAGGATTTATTCTCCCCTCCTCTCTTTAGGAGAACACACATTGTGGTTAAGTATTTAAGATGATACACAGCAGAGGACTTACTGGTTGTTTACAGTTAGTATCCATTCCAATTGGTTGTGTCCACACTGTACTAGATGTGATATCTTTAGAATTTTGCTTCTTTCTACATACCAGTCCTGACCACAGAAGAGTCCTGACTCATATCAGCCAGTCACAATAATCCTATCCTTTTCACCAGTGATTGGTTTAGGTATCCCAGCTTGAGCCAACTGGTACCTATCATTACCCTCACTGACTTCTATTGGTCCACAGTTAGACCCACAACCTACCTGATCCAATCAGACTGAAGAAAAGGAATATTTGGTCCATGATTAAAGGAGATATTTTTCCCTCTTTTGCATGGAATGAAAAAAGTCACTTGTCCTATCTGTTAATAGGAACCCTTTTGAAATCCTGAGGGCAATCCAGTTTAGGATAAAGTGTATATAATAAGGACTACCAGAGGAAATACAAAACGTTACAGAGAAAAAAAACATAGTCCAAGAATTAGGATACTGTGTCTGGAGCCTTCCCCAACTCCTGTCTTCCATTACAAGAAAAAGTAAATGTCCTCAATGTTTAAACTACTTTAGGTGGGATTTCTATTCCTTGCAGTCAAACATGTCCTATATTTTCACAAGCCAATATATTCAAAGCAGGTGAGAGGGGATTTCTAGGTGAAGCCAATGTTTTAACCCAACCCCACACAGATTTTTGCAAATGAAAACAAAGCATGCAATTGTTCGAAACTTCAAAGAAAATTCATAGTTTTCAATGTGTTTGCATAGACTTAAAATTAGCAAGGAAGAGAGTTTCACCAAATGCAGAATGAGAGAGGCTTGGGTCCTTCTCAGCTCTGCCTCTCATAAATTCTGTGACCACAGGAAAACATCAACATCTGTAAATTGTGGGACTGATATGTATCTTATAGCAGCATTGCTCTGAGAATTTAATGAAGGGCAGAAGGCAACATATCTAGCATAAAAAAGGAGCTCAATAGATAAAAGACAAATTTCCTTTTCCTTTTACCACCTGCTTTCCCAAGAAATCTTTCCAAGATCCTCTGACCCAAAATTCCTGACTCCCCAGTGCTCCAAATCCTATTTCGTCTCTTTTCTTTCCTCCTTTTCAGTTCCACACTTGCTTAATTGTCTATATGTCATACATTGTTGGTTGGATAGCTGATTTTCATTGATTCCATTTACTGGTACTTCCTATGTGGCAGGTACAGTTATGACTAACCCTGGGGACCACCATTGACCAGGGACAATATGATAAGCTTATTTATAGTTGACAAAATGAAGCTCAGAGAAATGAAATACATTTGTCTATGGGTTTGTTTGTTTGTTTTTTTAAAGGTGAACTCCAGAACAAGGAATTCCAAGCCAGCAGGACTTCAAAAGTTATGCTTTCAGTTTTTCGCTCTGCCAAACATCCAAGGCTAAATCTGTACATGTGTGCCTCTTTCTGTGGACTAAGAGCTCTTGCAAAGCAAAGTTCTTGTTTGCTAAAGGTCAGAAGATAATTCAAGGATTGGGTAGTCACCGGTTCTAAGCCATTCATTGACAACACATTTTTTTGGTTGCACAGATACACAAAAGAGATACAAGACATTGTTCTTGCCATCAAGAGGCCCCAAAGCAGAAACATAAATAGGCTATCTGCATAGAAAGCAATATGATACAGTATATTTTATTTTCTCAGGGAGAAGCATCAACATAAGTACCACAGGATGCCAGACATGTGGGAGGAGACCATAAAGAGCTGGAATGAGCAGTGCTAGAACAGGCACTGCAGGCCCTAAGTGATTAAAAAGAAACTCAAAGCAAGATTCTGTGGGCCTGTGTGGGTGGGGGTTAATGGGGACAGGCACCAGAGACAACACAGAAAGTAGGAGGTGTCAAAGGTGCATGTGACACCCAACTGGCTTTGCTAACTGACTATAAGAGTCTACCTTCCTACTGTGGCTGGTAGAAAGGAGCCCCACTTTAAGTAGGGGGAGGCATTCAGTAAGAGAATGGAGAAAATCCAGATGGTGACTGGAGCAAACAATAAATTCTTTTGACAGCCTTGAGTTTTCTCAGGCAGGCAATTTAATGGAACTAAGGTCATCCTAGGGATGTGACCTTGGGCTGTTAGAAACTATATTAGTGTTTGTTCAAATCTTTATAAGCCAAAGTTGAGATCCAGTTGAGAAAAGGGCTCTGAGGTGCCTGGCTGGAGTTTGGTTGAGGGGAGGAAAGTCTTTGTCGGGGGCAGCCCTAGCCCAGCCAGCTAGTCTGGTGTTGACCAAGTTCTCTATGTGGAAGAGCAGTAGATTGGATAGATAATGAGGGGTAGAAAAACAGGCTGGTCATTTTGAACTGTCTCTTATGTGTAGGGTAAGAAACAGTCCCAGTTTGCCAGGGAAGGGAGGCATCCAGTACTAGAATGGAGACAATCCAGGCAAAGAGGAGCCATCCAAGTATCACCTTATTTGGCAACAATGGGAACCTGCTAAGGTTACTGAGCAAGAAGGGTGGTGCCCGATAATTCCTCCAGCTGCAAAGCATTAGAGATTCCAAGCCTGGCCAGCCATTTGGCAGGTCAGATCGTGTGACATGCCCCCATGCCCTGGCACTGCTTCTGGGCACCATAGGCAATGTTTCAAAGTCTCTGAACTGAGCTGGAACTGCCTCTTTTGCTTTGGAAACCCCAAACTCACAACACTGTGCTTTGTAAATTGTCTGAGAAAGTAAAACCCACTCGCTGCTTGTGAATTCAGGGTTCTCCAGAGGAACAGAACCAATAGAATGTATATCTTATTATAAGAGGGAATTTTTTATGTTGGCTTACCCAGGTAGAGGCTGAATGGCCTCACAGGGGTTGTCTGCAGGCTAGAGAGCTGGGAAAACCAGTCGCTGCTCAATCCAAGAAGCTAGAGCCTCAGAGTAAGAGGGATCAATGATGCAGCCCCACTCTGAGGCTGAAGATCTGCAAGCTCCCTGGAGAGTCACTGGTGCAAGTCTGTGTTCAAAGGCTGAAGAACCTGGAATCTGATGTCACTGGGCAGTCGACCACAAGAATAATCTGGCTTGTGCACTTGAGCGAGCTTCCCCCTTCTTCAGCTTTTGTTCCAGCTGAGACCCTCACCCACTGGCAGGTGCTGCCCAAATACCCTCACAGACACTCCCAGAAGTGTGCTTTACGAATTTTAGAGGCATCTTTAAATGCAGTCCAGTTGACAAATATGATTAACCAACACAGTGCTAGAGTTATATTTAAAGAATATTCAAGAACTTTTCTTCCAGAAGCAGAAGGAAGGTATTGGAATTCCATCTCCACCAATATCTGGTCTTGTGACCCTGTGTGTGGTACCTAAACTCTTAAACCTTGGTCTCCTCATCTGTAAAATAGATATTAAAATGCCACCTCACTTGCAGGGTTACTGGGAGAATTAAATGAGATTATTCACGAAAGGCCCTTATTAGGGTGCCTGGAATATATTGAGCATTCAGTAAGTAACAGCTATTGTTATAATTGTGGTGGTTGTTTCCATGTTAAGCATGAAAAAGGATCAAGATTTTATCCACAGTGTTTAAAGGTCAGCGTTCTAAAACATTTCCACTGGGTTAGATTTTCAGGTGAAATAAACAAACATAAGGAATCTGTCACATAAATAGAAGTTGACCCTGGTTCTTTTAAACTTATGTAATGGCCACTCAGAGCCTTCTGGGAAAACAAAGTGGACCACCGAAAAATACTTGTATTGCCCCTGGGTGCTATCCATCAGTGGGAGAGACCTAACCCCTGATTTTATTTTCTGTGTTAGGGGAAGGCCAAAAGAAGGAGAACAAAACCAATTAACAAAAGCATAATCGATTTCAGAAATCCATGAACATAGAGCATCATTCTTATTCCTTTCAAGAAAAGCTTTATCAGCATCGAGTGTGGTTAACACTGAGCTAAAACATTTATTTATTAATGTTAAAAATATGCTCTTTCTCCGAAGTATAATCAAATCAGTCTGTAAAATTCAGGCATGAAGTATAATCAAATCAGTCTGTAAAATATTGACTCTGGATTATTGCTGCAGCACTGAGCAAAATCTAAATGAGCAGCACAGCAAGGCACCTGCCAAGGTCCCCCACTGTCCAAGGAGGCCTCTGAGAGGCAGCAGCATGAACACAGGTTCCAGACCCTTAAAATCCGGACCACATGGTCCAGCACTATGCTGACCACACAGAGTGCCTCCCACAACCCCAGGCACCAGCTTCCACCCAGGACACCCACCTCCCCAAGTCAGATTCAACACATGACGGGTTTACTGCTTGGAAGTCTTGACCTCTGTAAAGCCTCAACTTTCTCAGCTGTAAAATGGAGAACATAATATTTACCCTCTCTCCAGGACTTCTGAAGATTAAAGCACAAGCACAATCCTCAGTTCAGTGCCTTCTCTTTCCTCTGAATCCTCTAGTCTGTGGGACTCCTACATTACTTGTTGCTAAATCATGCTCCTTCCTAGAACGTCATGGTGCTGGTTTAGCAATTGTGTCTCACTCCACAGGTATAGGTCCCCCCACCTAATGATAGGGTAAGTTGGGGGCCAGAGATGGTTAATCCACACAGCATGCGTGTGCCAATCATGGCTGTAAACCTGTAGAAACATTGACTTGGTAAATCCTCACAACGATGGTGTGAGGTTTTTCCTATTAGGATGAAGAAAGTATTGCACAGAGGTTTAAGGAAAGAATTACAAAGGAAAAAACTAAGGTTTTTTTATATTCATGGATGAAGAAACCAATGCACAGAAAGATCTGATAACTTGCCAAGGAGAGCTGAACTCCTGAAGGCTGACTCCAAGACCATGTTTTCAACCACCAGCCCCGTCCCCTGAGGTTTGGACTTCTGTACCTCCAATACCTACGGCACGAAGGGCCCTCCCCAAAGACTTCAGCCGACAAACATCCTCATCAAGAAGTATTACTTTGCAGGTGAGGAAATGGAAACATTATGAGGTGTACGCAGAACATCTCCTGGGTTAGAAAGACAACTAGGATGAAGATTAGAGCCTTAGTAACTTCCTCTTTCTGCTATGGCTTTTTTTTTTTTTTTTGATGGGGCATTGAACCTAGGAGTGCTTTATGTTTTTTTTTATTTTGAGACAGGACTTCACTAAGTTGCTGAGGCTGGCTTTGAAGTCACAATCCTGATGTCCTTTTGAAGGAAGGGGCACCTGTTGATGAAAAAAAAGAGGACAGATGAGCAAACCTCTGTCTGTGATCCCACACCTGGATCAGGTGAAGACCACTCTTCTCTCCCCCCAGGTCCCCACCCCCCCTCCATGTCCCATAAAGGGTCCTCACACTTAGGGTCAGCAACAACTCCTCACTGGGTTTCACTCACTATCAGGGATGCTCAGGATTGGGCCAGTACAAGAAAGCCAGACGACCCTGGGCACACAGGTCACGGCACAGCAGGTAAGCAAGGCAGAGGTCAGTGCAGAGGCCTGTGAGCTGCTGCTTGAGTCGGCCTTAGTCCACTTCAAGTAACCCCAAATAGATGCAATTTTGTAAACCAAGTCTTTATTCTAAAATGCTGCAAATTTTTCTTCCAGATAACCATTTCTACATCTTTTCACAATCTGGAAACCTGCTTTCTAAAAACTCAATAGAATAATTCCATAGTTATAGCCCTTTGCATTCTATGGATGTATTATCTTGAGCTTCCAGGCAAATTTTGCTACTATATGGACCTTGCTACCATCTCAGGAGCTTATTTTTCCAGGGTCAAATATCAGCTTCAAAACATGATAGCTGTGGGGCACTGCACACATTCTTCAACCCTTCTGTGCCTCCGTTTCCTTGTATTTAAAAGAGGGAAGTCACAGAACCTATTTTAAAAGCTTATTTCAATGATAAATGAATTTATGTGTGTGTGCACATATATGTGTATAAATATGCACATGAGCACAAACACATATTTGTATAATACTAAACATTTTATGCACACACACATACACACATTACAATATGTAGAGTTATGGATTGACTTGTGTTCTCAAAAAATTCTTATGTTAATTTCCTAACCCAATACCTCAGAATGTGACCCTATTTGGAGATACAGTCTCTTTAGAGGTGATCAAGTTAAAATGAGATAATTAGCATGGGCCCTACTCCACTGACTGCTGTCCTTAAGAAGATATTTGAACCCAAATATGTTCAGAGGGAAGACAAATTGGAGACACAGAAAGAAGATACCCTCTCTAAGAAGATGAGAGAGGAGAGAGACCTGAATCAGATCCTTCTTCTATGGCCCTCAAAACAAACAACCCTGTTGTTGACTCCTTCATTTCAGACTTTCTGTCTCTAGAACTGTGAGAAAATAAATGTTTGTTGTTTAAGTCACTAAATTTATGGTACCTCTTACATGTTATAGTAGTCACAGATGATTAATAGATAGATAAGGAAAACCACTGGCACATTTTAAGTACTAGTACTTGAATGTTTGCTACTAATAATAGTAACTATGTTATTAACCAGAAAGTGTATAGTTTTACATTATCCTTTGAAAACAAAATTCCAGACCTGTGAATACAGAATCATATCAGAGGAAATACATAGCTACAGCAGCCGACATGTTCATCAAACATAGAGCTGATCTGGCTCATCTCTTCAGCCCTAGATCCAACCATGAGAGTTGTACAATGAGGGGTAACAATGTGGAGTCTCTCTATAGCTTGTAAGTCCATAATGCTTTTTTTCTGACTCTTTTAAGTCAAACATGAACCAATGTCACCACTGATTTAACTTTGAAACAAATATTTCCTACTGTTTCTCATAGCTTTCAAATGAGTTTAATGCAAACGTATGCTGTTTTATCAAGACAAGTCAACACAACAAAGTTACATTTACAGCTTCTTTCTGTGATATTTGCCTGAGTGTTGTGCAATCAAATCACAATGCAGAAGTTTGAGGCCTGAGGCTGATGGAAGATTACAATTGCCATTCACAACCCCTTGCTCCATATTTTCATATTCACTCATATAGTCTCGTTTTCCCTCATTGACTATTTAATATAAATAAATTATAAATGCAAACTCTTGAAGCAATATAGATTTTACACTAGTGTAGGATCCTCCATTCTTATCTGTGCCATGAGTCAGAGAAATGCAGACTGTGTTCAAAAAAAGAAGAGGTTTGTGTTAATTGTATTGTCAACTTTACTGGGCCATAAGGTGCCCAGATATTTAGTTAAACATGCTCTGGGTGTGGCTGTGAGGGGGTTAGAGATGATATTGACATCTATGGCTCTTTCTTGGGAAAAACCTTGCTAATACAGGGTCTGTTCTGCAACTGGTTGGTATTCTCTATATCAAGCTATTTCAGAGAAACCTTTCTTTGAATTCTTTTTCAAATAAATTTTGCTTCCCCTAAGCTGCATTGCTATGTTCCCTCCTTTTTGATTACCTAGAATGTCACCCTCTTGTCATAGTACCCAGGAGATTCAAACACAAGGTTTTGCTCAATCACAGTGACAGTGCTGACCCTTTTAGCAGGCATTTATTCTTCCTCTTTATTCTCACATGCTGCATTATAGATTATCAAATTATTTTACTAATCTCATTGCATATATACCAAATTCCTTCTGGAAAAGTGAGAGTACAGTCAATGACTAATTTGGTTAACCTCCAAATTTCATCTTCACCTACCTTCACAGAATAACAATCCAGTATTTTCCATGAAACTAGTGGACAACATTTGGCTCATCTCCTTCTGCCCTCTTTTCCATTCTACCCACAGGTAGTTCCTTGCAATATAAGTAATATAAAAAAGCATGACTTAAAATGTCACACCACTAATGTTTCTGAAGTATCCTCATGTTCCTTAAAATTATTTTTAACTTTAGACTCAACAGGCAGATGTGTTGGCTTATCTCCTCCTGCCCAGGTTCCTGAAAGACAAAACATAGCAATTACTGTTAAAGGAAAGAATTACAAAAATCATGCATCTTTAATGAAAGACACAGGAATAGAAATATTATTATCTAGCTCAGATCGTTCTCAGCTTGAGCCTCTTGTGAGCCTGTCCTGCCAGTAATTCTGGATGCAGTGGAGTGAGCCTTGGGACAGGGAGTCGGGATCCTGAGTCCTAGTTCTGACCCTGCTTTCAAGTTGCTAGATGATCCTGGGAAATTATTTGTGGGTTTCCTTGGAAAATTTGGGAATATGGAAAGCATCATAATTAAGGTCAGTTAGCATAATGGTTAGGGGGTGGTGCTGGGCCAGCCAAGGTGACCTTGGATAAATTACTTAACTTTATGCTTCATTTTCCTTACCTGTGACATACAATCACAGACTTCCCTCAAAGACTTCTTGTGAGATTTCACCAAACTCATAAAGTACTCAGAATAGTTGCCCAGCCCAGAGTAAAGCCCTCTCTACACATAAGCTATTGCAATAATCTCCAAAGGGCCTTACAACTTTAAAACCATTCAGCTCTATGACTCCAATGCCTCCCCTCAAATTTTTTAGTACTCTTGGATTTTACTTTTGTAATAGAAAATGAATAAAGAAATTAAATATTGGATTTGAAAAGCCATCTTTATCTCTGTTTATGGATATAATAATTGTCTGAAAGAACATATATTTCTCAAGTATCAAAAACAGATAAAATAGCCCATTGGTATCAAGGGATCAATTTCACATGGTAAAAACTTTTAAGAAATGGGAAACAGATAGGAAAAAAATATATGTTTTATCTTTCAAGAGAAGGAAGTAGCATTCACTGAGCACCCAGTGTACGTTGGGGTTCTACAATTTTGAGTCATTAAACCTTTCTCTGATATCACTGTGGAGCAGATCACCATTTCTATTCTATAGATGAGAAAGCTGAGGCTTAAGGAGGCTCATTACAGTTGCAAAGTCACATGGCTCTGCAAAGAAGGACTCAGATTCCATCCAGGGCCTGAGCACAAAGCCTATGCTAACTCCACACCACAGGGCAGCTCAGGCCACAGGGACTCTTAGTCAGGACCAAAGTGTCAAAGGAGAAGTTGTGTTTTCGTTAAAAAAGTTATAATTTGAATGTATGAGTAGAATTTGCTCTTTAAAATAATCCTTATGTAAGTTTTGCTATGAAATGAAAAATAAAGTGTTCTGCAAAATACTGTCTCTCTTCTCAGTTTCCTAATACCAGTTACTGGACAGAAGGAATAGTTGTCAAAGACTGGATGGTGTGGAACAGAATTTGAATCTGATGATGTGGGTTTTAGTCCTAGTTTTGATGCCCACTACCAGGATACACACACTATCTCACATCTGAATAAAGATAACTGCTGGAGGGACCTCATACCTAATGATAGGGGTGAAGAAGGAGGAAGACTCCAACTTCTGCAATGCTACTGCTAATTATTTGTTCTCATGTTAACGAAGTGTCTCTAAAGTGTCTTACAGACACACGGTGACAAGAATATACCTTAAGTGTTCTCAACAAATATAGTGATTTTTTGTTTTAAATAATATAGTATCTTACAGAATCAAATACTCAGGCTCAATCAGAAGCAGCATTCTTTCCTAACTCCTTTCAACACCAAGCATAACTGGGAATTCACATCCTGCTCCCTGATTTGGACCATGATTCCCAAAGACCCAAGAATTGACCACAGGTATTTGTCTCATAGCAAGGTACTAAGTCCAACACCCATTACCTAACTCCTTTTTTTTTTTTGTATCTCCTGCTTCTGGCTCAGGGTGTACACAGAGTAGAAACTTAGTAAATGGTTGCTGAATGACTGAATGAATCTCTGAATTCCTTTTATTTGTACCTGGGCACAAAGCAAGCTACATAATTTATGGGGCCCAGTGCAACATGCAAATTTGGAGCCCCTTGTTCCAAAAGCAGGGGGAGAAATCATGGTAAAGGACTAAAATATAAAGCTTTTTCCTGTGTTCTATGATCTCTCTCTTTACCTGTCAGTACCTTTTGCTATTTAATGTCATTCTAAGTAAAGAAAAATTATCAGTGAAATTTTTATTGTTCCTCTTTATATTGTAGATTGCTGGTGAGACTATAATGGTTACAGGCCTGTGAAATCAGACCAGCCTGGGTACAGTCCTAACAAAATAAGGAATAATGACACAATTCAAGTGTCTCCTGGTATGAACTTACACAACAGTAGCAAGCAAAGTCAAGGAAATATGCCTATGATAGATAGAGGGCATTGTAGAATAGTGTTTTTCCATTTGTAATAACACCAAGAAAACCTTTCATTTAA
Source organism: Marmota flaviventris (assembly GCF_047511675.1). Classification (NCBI taxonomy): domain Eukaryota; kingdom Metazoa; phylum Chordata; class Mammalia; order Rodentia; family Sciuridae; genus Marmota; species Marmota flaviventris. Next base: position 92,607,876 of record NC_092508.1, read on the forward strand.
CTAATTGCAAATCCAATTTATTCCCATGGAGATGAAGTCCTTTGATAGTACATAAAATGTTCAAGCAAGTAAGTTTCTATCTTCTTTGAGAAAAAAAGGAGAGAGAACAGAGAAAATACGCTATTGATATAAAGAATTATGGATGGAGAAAATTGCTGGGTTTTATTTACTCATATTCCATTCTACCTTCATGCCTGCAAGAGGCTGGCGAGATATTATAACATAATTATGGACTCCCCTAGCAGCTTGAGTATCAATGGTTCCTATTGTTCCAAGCCTTTTGCAAGCCCATGAGCTCCAAGATTGCATCACGCACACAAAAAGAGCAGGAGCTAATTGCATTGCATATTTATACTTCCACAGTTCCCGCCATTACACACATAATTCCCTATGGGTTCTAATTAGCTCAATCAGGCTGGGGGAGTGAAAATGTAAGCAATTTAAAATAAATACGGGTTTTGCTACCACCACAAAATTTGGCAAAATGCTAGCCTTACAACTACAACTTATAACTATAGTTTATCTCTCATTTCTGAAAAAAACTGGATAGCTCTTTTGTTGTGCTTAGGTTTAATCAGGGATAATAGCTTCTTAAATAACACCAACCTTAGTGGTTTGAATTTTGGTGTTTTCCTGGAATATAGAGGGGAAAAAATTCATTTTGAATACAATTTTTCTTGGGCTCTTAAGTGATAGCTCTGAAGATAATATCCAATAACTCCTGCCTGCTCTCTTTCCTCTCCTGTTTTATAATCTGCATGACCCAGAAGTCTTACCTTTTAATCCTGTGCAAACTATAATGAACAGTGCTTAGGAAAAGGATTCTCCTGAAGTGTCGAACTCTGGAAAAATAAGCTTAATTACTGCAGGCGCCAATTAATGCTTTAAAGTTCAGGGAAATAATCTCTTTTTTTAAAGTGAAAGCACCTACAACTTCTTTTAATGTAAACAAGAGCACTGTCAGTCTCTCCTGTTGCCCATCACCTCATTATTAATTCATCTGGCTTCAGAATCTCAGTTCTAATCAGGGAGCTGGCTCCTGCGGCTGCACTTACAATCAGCTCAATGGCAAAACGGCCGCATGCAATCACCCTGCTCCAATCTAAGATGACTCCTAATGAAGGAATCATTTGGAAGGCAGCAAGTCTCCTAAGACCCAGTTTGCAGCGTCTAATGGCTGGGGCTCAAAGGCTCAGATCAACTTTCCTCCCCTGAGATGTACAGTCTTGATCCTGGGGGAGGCCAAGGAAAGCAAAGAGAAGGGAGACCCATGAGATGTCCAGAGTGGATCTCAGGACACCACCTAGAGCAGAAGCCAAGTCTGGCCACCAGTGGACTATATGCTGACCACAGAAACTAATAGTCCCCACCACCATCCATGCATACTATATATTAGTAGCAAACATTTAAATATTGGAAGCATTTACATAAAACTTCAGGGTCTAGTCTCTCAAAAAGTATTCATATGCTTTGTAATGAGGAGGCTGCATTCTGACATGTTAAAAAAAAATGGTGAGTTCTGAGCAAAACTGACCATCTTTCAACAAGACAGAGTCTGGCTGGCTCTTTTTTTTTTTTTTTTTTAACCTACCCAGATTCTGTAATCCAAAACCCAGGATTCTCCAAGCTTCTCCAGGTGATAGTTAGCCTACTCTAAAACACCAGAGAGGTAAATAACTCCAAAAAGAGTGAAAAATAAATGAAACAGAAAGTTGCCTCATTCCATTTTACATCTAGAAACCTAATTGAAGAAAGGCTTAGGCATCAACATTTCCTCAGATAATATGTACTCACGGGGCACAACCATGTGCCTGGTACAGTTTGACAACATGACAAGACAACAAGCAACAAGACCAGACCCCTGCCCTTACCAGGCTCCTTTTCTCTTGTGAGTCAAGCAGTAATCAACTAATAAATAAATAAATATTACATCTAGTAAGCCGTAAGGGCTGAGAGAATAAATATACACACCAAACTCTACATGAAAATTGAACCAGTCAAGGAAACCAACCTACTGTTTATAGTAGCCAGTCCAGGAAATCAGACTTCTATCTGTATCAACCAGTCCGGGAAGACAAAGAACAAGCCATGTACCAATCAACCCAAAGTGACTAGTACTTGATTAGTAACTGACAGCTTACTTAATTTTTTAGATGTTGATGGACCTTTACTTTACTCATTTATTTATACATGGTGCTGAGGATCGAATCCAGTGCCTCACACATGCTAGGCAAGTGGTCTACCACTGAGCCACAGCTCCAGCCCCCAGCCTTCTAAATTTTGGTTCTCATATCCAACTTAGGGACAAGCAGAGAAAAAAAAAATCAAACATGCACCCCTAACCAATCACAAAGAATGCCCCCACTTCTAGTGAGCCCTACTTCATCTTCCCCAGGACAACAGGTTCCAGTCAGTGCACACCGGTAGCCTTCCTTTATTCCCTTGCCTCTGCCTGCTTTTGAGTCTCTGCCAAACCCAAGTGATGGTGGCTGCCTGCTTTGCTTTAGCAAGCTCTGAATAAGCAGCTTTGCTTGTTCTCATTTGGGTAGTCTTCATTTATTTCCATGGAGATTTAAAACAACATCAAGCAGAGTAAAAGGAGAGAGTGGTAGATGGATGGGAAGATGGGGAAGATGGTAATATCAGAGCCAAGTCCTGAGAAAAAGGGGAGGGAGGGAACTGTATAACTTTGCAGTGGAAAAGCATTTCAAGCAGAAGGAACAGCAACACAAAGCCCAGTACAGAAAAAGAGCCACCAGTGTGGTCCAGAATCAGGGAGCAGAATAAAGGAGGAAATGAGTTCTGGAGGAAGGGATCAGAGGAGCAGGCACAGGCCAGATGCCAGGTTGCACGGGCTTTGCAGGCTGCAGAAAGGACTCTCAATCTCCTTTTCAGTGTTTTTTTGTTTGTTTGTTTTTTTACAAAGGCACTATAAGTTCTGACTCCACACTTGCTTGGCTGTGTGGAGAATAGATGGCAAATAGAAGCAGGAACGAAGCAGGAGGTGCAATGGATCCACGTGAGACATCATGACAACCAGAGCCAGATGAAGCAATGAGGGTGGAAAGAGGTGGCCAAATCTTGGATTCAAGTATTGGACTTACAATGTGTTGAATGTTGAGATCAGAAAATAGGTAAGGAATCATATGACCCAGTCATACCACTCCTCGGGATTTATCCTAAAGAATTAAAGGCAGCATCCTATGGTGATACCTCATAACACGTTTATAGCAGCACAATTCACCATAGCCAACTATGGAGCCAACCTAGGTGTCCATCCACAGATGAATGAATAAAGGAAATGTATATATGCACGATAGACTTTTATTCAGCCATAAAGAAAAGTGAAATTCATGTCATTTGCAGGAAAATGGATGGAATTGGAGATGAACAAGTTAAGAGAAATAAATCAAACTCAGAAGGTCAAGGGCCATATGTTTTCTCTCCTATGTGGAAGCTAGAAAGGCAAAGGGAAAAGAAAGGTTGAATGGTAGAGAGATCTCATGAAAATCAAAGGGACATCAGTAAAACTGAAGAAAGGGACCAGAGGGTAAGAAGAGAGGAGGGAGGAAGAAGTGTTAGTGAGAGATATTGGCCAAATTATATTGTTATATTATGTGCATGTACAATGTGTAACAACAAATCCTACTACAATGTACCACTATAATGCACCAATAAAAGTTGTGGAGAAAAAAATAAATAAAAGGATAAAAAGAAAGGTGAGGAATCAAAGATGACTCCTCTTCCCCTTTCCAGTCAATAACATTAACCCCTCCATACCTGTCACTCCCCATTTATTTATTTATTTATCAGTTTGTTTGTTTTGTTGCTGGGGATTGAACACATAGATGCTTAGCCGCTGAACCACAACCCCAGCCCTTTTTACTTTTTTTATTTTGAGACAAGGTCTCACTAAATTGGTTAGGGTCTCAGTTGCTGAGGCTGGCCTTGAACTTGAGATTCTTCTGCCTTAGCCCCCCAAATCGCTGGTATAACAAGCATGCACCACTGCACCCAGCACCACCAGCCTTTTTTGAAGTCTCCTGCCCAGAAACACAAGTAGGTATAAAGTAATGCAGCTAAGAGTGGATGAGGACAAACGTGGGGAATTTCTGAGGAGGAAACAATGGAACAATAATGGCCAAGCCAAGGTGGCCTTTGTGCAGGAAGTACTGAGGATCCTTATCTAAAATGTACCCCCCTACACCAATTCAGGAAACTTCCAGGCCTCTCAGACCACCTGCATTCACACAGCCCAAAGCATGTCCTTGTTTCTCTGTCAACATTACCATCTTTTCCTGGTTATATCAGTACCTATGGTCAAAGCTGTCAGTACCCATATCCTCCGATCCCCTCCCCATGCCTGGGCAAGCCAGCCTGACGTCCAGATATTTTCCAGACTATAGGGACCCCTACCAATCTCCCTTCTTTCTGTTCCCCAAAACTCACAGCAGCTCTGGAGCAAAGTCTGGCAGATGTGGGTATAAATACCCCAGCTTTCTTGCCCCCAATCAGGATAGTTCTGAACTGTGCATCTTGCACCATTTTGCAAGGTGTGGTAGCCCACCTGGCATCACCCTTCCCATCCTACCACCTCTTCACTAAGCAGCACCTTTTCTCCTCTGAGTCAATAGTTCATCACTGAATTTCCAACTCAGGGTCAACTTCTAGAGGACCCAAATTCAGGTAATCTATAATAGATTTTTAAAAATTTTTTAATTTGTTCTTTTATAGTTATACATGACAGTAGAATGCATTTTGACATATTATACGTATATGGAATACAACTTTCCATTCTTCTGGTTGTACATGATATGGAATTACATTGGTCATGTATTCATATATGAACAAAGGGAAGTAATGTCCAATTCATTCTGCTATCTTTCCTATTCCCATTCCCACTCCCTTCCTTTCATTACACTTTGTCTAATCCAAAGTACTTCCATTCATTCACCACCACCACCCAACATTGTGTGTTACCCCCAGCCCCACTGCATATCAGCAAGAACATTCAGCCTTTGGTTTGGAGGGATCGGCTTTTTTCACTTAGCATGATAGTCTCCAGTTCCACCCATTTACCAGCAAAGGCCATAATCTCATTTCTCTTTATGGCTCAGTATTATTCCATTGTGTATATATACCACATTTTCTTTATCCATTCATCTGTTGAAGGGTACCTAGTTTGGTTCCCTAATTTTATTATTGTGAATTGAAGTGTTATAAACATTGATGTGGCTATGCCACTAGAGTATACTGATTTTAAGTCCTTTGGGTATATACTGAGGAGTGGGGTAGCTGGGTCAAATGGTGGCTCCATTCCAAGTTTTCTAAGGAATCTCCATACTGCTTTCCAGAGTGCTAGCCCCATTGCAGTCCAGATAGCAATATAAGAGTGTGCCTTTTTCCCCACATCCTCACCAACATTTATTGTTGCTTGTATTCTTGATAACTGCCATTCTGTACATATTCTGTTTGGCCACAGTTTTCTTTCTGAATATTTTCTATGTGAGGTTGATTGAAACCATGAATGCAGAAACCACAGAAACAGAGGGCAACTGACCCTGATATTTAGATATCAAGTTGCAGCAAAATTGTAATTTTTTTACCTACTCCCTGCCAAAAGGTGGAGGCTCTTCCCATTTCCTTTTTTAACCAATTCTGTCAGGTTTATCATTCAAAAGTCAGACTTTTTAAGCAGTTTATAAGGTGCTGAATGGTACACCCACCACCCCCATATTAAGTCTAATATGATAAGCCCTAGAATTTTTGAATGTTACCTTATTTGGGGAAAAAAAACATCTTTTGAAGATATAATTAAAGATCTTGAGATGAAGACATTATCCTGAATTATTCCTGTAAACTTTAAATATTACCATAAGTGTTCTTATAAGAGAGAGGCAGAGGGAGATGAAACACACAGAGGCAGTAATGGGAAGATGAGCAGAGAGAAGCAGCCACAAGCCAAGGAACCCAGATAGTCACCAGAAACTGGAAGAGGCAAGGAATAAAGTCTCCACTAGAGACTCTTGGAGGATGCACATACCTGGCCTTCAAACTTGGTCTCCAGGACAATCAAAGGATAAATTTCTGGTGTTTTCAGTTAAGTGTGTGGCAGCTTGTTCCAGAAGCCGCAGAAAACTAACACATAATGGAAGCTTTCTAATGAAATTTTACTTTTAGGTAAACTGATCAAAGGAGAACTGTTGAGGGCCAAGGGGCAAGGGGAGCACTAGCTCCTACTTCATATCATCTTCCCCTGAGCCCCGTCCCCTGCCCAGTCTCTCTTTGGTTTGGAACACTGCCATCCACCTCAGAGGACCACGTGGCTGTATGGAAGAGCTGAAAACCATTCTTCTCAAATATTCATCATAGTCATTCATCACATACATCTGGTTTTCTCCCTTCTTTCTTTTCTATTTAACCATTTCAGTCAGTTTTCTGTTATTGTGACTAAATACCTGAGAAAACCAACATGAAAGGAGGCAAAATTTATTTTGGCTATGGTTTCAGTCCTTGGTCATTTGGCTCCATACTTTTGGACGTGTGGTGAGGCAGAACATCATGGCAGGGGCCCATGGTGGAAAAAATTTTCACTGCATGGTGGTTGGAAAATAAACAAAAAAGTGGGGGGCATCCCAATATCCACTTCAAGGGCATTCCCCTAGTGACTTGACTTCCTCCCACTATGCCCCACCTTCTAAAGGTTCCACCACCGCTCAACAGCACCACAGGCTGGTGACCAAGCCTTTCACATGTGAGGATTTGGGGGATGTTTAAGATCCAAGCCAGACATCAGCTCTTTTCGTAGATATGTATCTTTTGGAAAGCAGATGTACAGGTTGCACAGCTATGTTTCAGTCTCTGAGCTATACCTTTGGAACAGTCCACCGTAAGCCCAGTGGCACAGGAAGCTGAGGCAGGAGGCTCACAAGTACAAAGCCAGTCTCAGCAACTTATCAAGGCCCTGAGTACCTTAAGGAGATCCTGTCTCAAAATGAAAATAAAAAGTTCCAGGGACGTGGCTCAGTGGTTAAGCACCCCTGAGTTCAATCCCTGGTACCAAAAAAAAAAAAAAAAATGTAGAGGTCTAATCAATTGCCTTGTGAAAACTCAGTGAGTGGGACACGTAGGACAAGGACTAGCTTAAGAACAGAAGAGCCTCTGATTCAGACACTGTTTTAATTGACTCCTGCTGTCAACAGTCCTCTCCCCAGAGCCCTCTCAGGATTATGTTGGGGTGGGAGGAAGAGGTAAGAGAGTCATGAGGGGGAGAATTAGTCCTTCATATCAAACAACTAACTTTAAATGCAGGTTGTGTTCCCATTAGGTCATAATTCTAAGACTGCCTACACATTCTTCCCAGCATTTTCATTGTTCAGTTGTAAATGGCATTGACACAGCAGCCACCCAAGCAGCCTCTCTCAGTTGACTAAACACAGAGGTGCCTCACCTTTCACAAACTTGCCTTCTAACTGTCGGTATGTTCACACATTATATATTATTGCTCGAAGCCTCTTTGAATATGCTAGAATCTGATTTTCCTCCAACACACAAGGAATGATCAATGTAAGCTATCACATAGTGGTGTCACCTGAGGGCTCATTGTTCTGTTTCAGTCCAGCAAATCTGTGCAATCATTTGGATGTTTATTGTACCTTGTCCTTGTGTTCTATAAAAATGAGTAGGAAAGAGAAAAATGAAAGTGCTGATGCGAGGGATAAGACATATAGGTCATATAAACTTAATACAATTGAAACAAAGATGAAAATCACTAGGCAGCCTGAAGACAGAGAATCTTTCACCTTAATCAGATTCTCATTGGACTTAGACAGGTCAATTGTATGTTCAATTAATTGTAAAGAAAAAGAACACAATTAAAGAACATGTACCAAATGTTGGCAATAAATCATAAATGACTGTGTTTAAAGAACTGAAGTGTAATTAGGGATCTTATAACTTTGTACCACTAGAAGAATGAAACTCCTACCTTCTTTATATCCAATAAGTCTATTTCTGGCTTTCCCACATTCAACCCTTTTACCAATTTTCGAGAATGGATTGCGTGTAAAAGGAAAGAATTACCTGTACTTTCGAAAAAAGGGCAAAAAGTGCTGAAATCTAAACTGATATCAACATAATATCGGTAACTGAAAAGAATTTACTTCTACTCTAAAGGAAGTAACACTGGATAGAGAAAAAGTAACCATGAGTTTCTCTATAACAGAGAGCTCCTGCACATAAGATGCAATGACAAAGACTCTGAAAATATCAACCCATGGCCAAGGTTATTTGTGACTGTGTCATCTCTTATAGCAAAGGTCTGGAAACTCAAATGTTTTCGACAGAGGACTGGTAAAATAGCCTATGATACGCATGGAGAACCACACAGACATACCGCAGAATCAAGATCTCCGTGAATGACTATGAAGTGACTTCTAGAATACATTGCCAAGGTAAATAAAAGTAAGCAATGTCATATAGAGTTTCTTGTCTTTTAAAAGAGAAATATAGGAATTAGTATACACCCAGTTATCTTATTTTTGTAAGAAATGCAAATGTTAACTAATGGTTGCCTACAGAGGGTGATGATAACAGAATGAAGAAGAGGAACTTCTCTAAAATACACTTTTATACCTAATTTTGATTTTTGAAGCATGTATGTATTTTACCGATTTAAAGATGAAATTTAAAAAAAACCTTAATGTTCCATAGAAAATATGAGGTTCTGTTTCTTGGGAGGAGCACTGGATGTCAGGCAGACGAGTCCTGCCCACCATCCCCTATGTTGATTTTGGACAGCTGTGGCAGAGTGGAAGTCTCCCTCTCTCAACATGAGAAGCCATGAGCACCAATCCTGCTGCCATCACTCATGAGCCTACGTAAATCATTCAGTCTCTCTCTCCTTTTCTGTCAAATGGACGTAATGTTTACATCATATGGAGAACAAGTAGATAATCTGGAAATAAAAATAACCCTTAAAAATCATGCACAATCGGAAACTAAAGAACTTAATTGCACATAAAAATGTGAACCACACAGAGAATATTGGTGTCCAAAATTTCTTTGAATTCAATCAAATTTTTTATTATTATAACTCCTTAGGATTAAATAGATGAACCCTAGCTTAAGATGGTTTAACTTAAAATTTTCTCACTTATGTTGGTGGCAAAATAATATGTAAAACTGTACTTTGAAGTTGAAATTTTGATCTTTTATCCAAACCATTCTGTGAATTTTGAATTTTGATCCTTTCTCAGGTTAGCAATGTGTTATAGGATACTCTCTTATAGTACATAGACTGGTGCAGCCATGAATCCCAGCCAACCATGTGATCACCAAGGGAAACAACTGATATTCTACAGTGGACTGAGTTGATAATCCAGGTGTTCAGTAGGTTAAGTATACTAAATGCATTTTCAACTTAAAATATTTTAAATTTATGATGGTTTCATTGGGACGCTGTTTTAGTCAGTCTTTTTTGTTGTTGTGACTGAAAGATCTGACAAGAACAATTTTAGAAGAGGAAAAAAGTTTATTTAGGGGATCATGGTTTCAGGAGTCTCAGTCCATAGATAGCAGGCTCCATTCCTGTGGGCTTGAGGTGAGGCAGAACATTATGGCAGAAGAGTATCCGTGGAGCAAAGCAGCTCACATGATGATCAGAAGCAGAGAGAGGGACTCCACTCACCAAATACAAAATATATGCCCAAAGTCATGCCCCCAATGCCCCACCTCCTCCAGCCACACCCTACCCACCTTCAGTTACCTCTCAGTTAATTCCCTTCAGAGGATTAATTCACTGGTGGGTTAAGGCTCTCATAACCCAATCATTTCTCCTCTAAACCTTCTTGAATTGTCTCACACATGAATTTTTGCAGACACTGCACATCTAAACCATAATAGATGTTGACTCCCTCATAAATAAAGGAATATCCATTCTGAAGGTAAAGAAGGACAAAGAAATCTTAAACTTACTCAGTTGATTTACCATTAACAATTCATATAAGAATCGTAGCTTTTAAAACTATTTTACAATTACTATTTTGAAGAGGGATTTTTTTTTGAGAGAGAGAGAGAGAGAGAATTTTTTAATATTTATTTTTTAGTTTTCGGTGGACACAACATCTTTATTTATTTATTTTTTATGTGGTGCTGAGGATCGAACCCAGCGCCCCGCGCATGCCAGGCAAGCGCACTACCACTTGAGCCACATCCCCAGCCCAAGAAGGATGTTTTTAACCAAGAATTTTATACTCACCCAACTTATTTATCCAATGTAAAGGTAAAACCTAATTCTACATATTCTCCTATAGAAAAAGAAATCACCTAACAACATACTCCTCCAAAAAAATCAAAAAAAGATTCATATTTAAGAACTCAAAGGTGAGTCAGTTGTGGTACAAAATGATTTCTGTTACTCAGTTGGGCCTCAAACTGAGGCTTTTGGTGTTCATGTGCTCAGATGGACTTCACACCCCAGGATTCCACACTGGCCCTGCAGTGTTCCCCTCTGCGGCTTTTCCAATCTTACCTGTACCCCAAAACACCCATTCATGAATTCTCTTCTTTATCCCAGAATTCAAATAAAAGCTCTTGCCATGTTTGACAACCATTTAAAATAACCTATATTATTCTATTCCAGCACTTGCTCTAATAATAGCTAAACTATTTACATGGTTAAGATGCTGTGCTGGGAGAATCACTGAAGTATTTTTTTTTCTTTCTTCTTCCATAAAAGTAGAGCTTTATAGAGCAACATAATAACCATTTTCATTGCCAAAGAACTCAAGTAATGATTTTCTGCAACTTTAAAACTTGTATTGAATGACCTAAGTCTCAGAGTTTTATTTTTTCATTGGTAAAAACTAAATAAAACACTAGTCTATGGCAGATATCATCTTGTTCAATCCCTCTTATCATTCTCCACCTAACAGTTACAAATGTCCCTGCATTTGCTACATTTTTAAGCTTTGCAACAAAACACATTTTAAGATGCACAGAAAAAGACTAAATACTATAATACAATAAAACAGAACAACAGCATTTATCTCTGGCTGGTGAAATTCTGTATAATTATTTTTTTCTTTATACTTTTATGGTTTTTTTCAAGCTTTGTTAAGGATCAATTTTCATAATCACAAAAAAATGAGATTAAAATCAGTATATGCAATTTCACTATATAATATGATTACAGTATATATGTTATGTTTTAATGTGCAAAAAAATAAAAGTAAAAAAAAAAAGTTTATTTTCTGAGTGACAGGACTATGACTAATTGCTTTCTTCCTTCCCTCTGCTTTTCTACATATCCCAAGTTTTCTGTGATGGCTTATATTACTCTCCAATGCTTAGGGGATGCTTTGAGGTTGTTTGATGGTGAGGGGGAGAACAAGTCAAAATCAGTTGTTATTCATTTGAAATAAGGTCAGGGGACAGAGAAGAGAAAGAAGTGGATACATGCTTATTCCTGGGCACAGGTACCTTCCACACCTGCTCCAAAAGGAAGTCCTTAAACAACTAACCCCACTTAGGTTGCCTGTTCTCAGTCCTGCACCTTTGTGGGTCCCCACAGCTGGGGAAGCAGACTTTACTGCCACCCTCCCCTCTCCAGATTTTCTGCCGTGCCGCAAAATCAACACAGCCCAACCACCCACAATGAACACTCTTTCTGCTGTCATATGCACTGCAGAGCTGAGTGCTTATTTGCAAAGAAAGACATGGTGGCCTCGTAAAGCTCAGAATTAAGTGCTCTAAACAGATTTTGAGTTTACAGGACTCTTTCAAACTGCATTACTTTTCCCCTAATAAAGTTTTTCTCCTTGCTGCCACAAAAGAGAAAAACGTTTTATGACTTGCCTTTAAAATGATATGGCGAGAGACTGATAGCACAACAAGAAATGTGATTCCCCTGATGAAAAAAAAAAAAAAAAACAGCCCTAGCAGACATTACTCTACAGCAACTAATAGACTCCAAGTAAAAATATCTGTTTTTTTAAAGTGTCTGAGGGTAAATGCCTGCTGTGCATTTTGTAACAAATTGACAAATTTTCCTTTTCTACTGTGTTAGCCTGCTTGACCTCAAAGGAAGAGAAGTAGCAGATCTACTTTGGGCTTCAGAAATATTTTTAATAATATGTGCCACTTCTCTCTACAGGGTGACAAGGACCATGCAGAAGTGGGTTCTAACACTAGTGCTCCTGGCTCCAGTGTTTATTCTAGGGTTCGCTCATAATCATTCTTCTAGCTTTGCTGGGGGCAGAATGAGGTTTTCTTTTTTGGTTTATTTTCCCTAATCCCTTTCGCTGAGATATTCAATATTTCTTGGGACCCTTTGGGTACTGTGGAGCCATGTCTTCAAGAAATGCCTTTCTGATGCTTTACTAATCTCATTCTTTGCAGTCATTTTCTCAGTCTCTCATCCCACTTAACATTTCTACTCATGATGGGAGAAAAAACCCTGAGCTCTGGGGGCAGACAGACCTTGATTCTAATCCCAGCTCAGCCATTCACTAGGGCTTAGGAGTTGGAGTGGGTACCTCAGTCTGACTAACATTCAACTTCAGAGCTTAAAAGATGGATAAAGAGCACTGACATCACAAGGTTGCCACAAAGAAAAGAGACCCTCAATGCAAGTTTCCAGCCAGCAGCAGACCTCATCGAAACCTGTTATTCTAATCAATCACACCATTAACATTTGTCCTCGCTGACCTTATCTGTCAATGTCCTGCCTTGTAAGATATGCTCAGGGCTTTTCTTGTTGTCTTATCATTTCATTGTCTAGAAGACTTTTGGGTCATTCTGAATTCTATGTATTTCCCTATGTGCTTACTCTTCTTTATCACCCAAAACCTCTAGACACCTTTGGTCTGAGGACCAATGCTTGTAGGTCCCTGCTGTTAAACCTCTGCAGCAAAGATTTCTTCTCCTTTTATTTCCTCTGTTGACTGATGCATCTATTAAGCAAATATAGCCACGTCTGGGACTATCAAGACACATGAAAATGAAGCATCTGCCTGCCCAGAGTTTATGGTCTAGGAAGAGAGAGGTGTGCATACTCATGACTACCCATGACTACGCATGCAACAGAATGTGTACATCACAACCGTGGGAGAGTAAGGCCAAAATTTTTATGAGAGACTTTATTTTACTTTGAAATCAAACAGTCACAAGATAGTACTACCCAGCATGACTTGGATAAAGCTAGAAGTCAGTCTAAAGCAGAAAATGTCTCAACACCCTCTTGTACTTCCAGTTGATCACCAAAAAGAAAGTGGGTGAAAAAGATAAATGTTGTATGATCCACTTTCATGAAATATCTAGAACAGATAAATTCACAGACACAGCAGAGCAAAGGCTGCCAGGAGCTAGGAAGGAGGGGAGAATGGGGAGTTGTTGCTTCAAGGTTACACAGTTTTTATTTGGGGTGATGAAAAATGTTTGGAAATAGTGGTGAGTTTGCACAATATCTTAGAATGCAAATAATATTACGGAATCAAATACTTGAAATGGCTAAAAGCAGAAATTTTCTGTTGTAAATTTTACCACATTAAAAAAAACACACAATTTTCCTATGTACATATATGAATACACCACAGTGAATCTCACCATTGTATACATACACAAGACTGGAATCCTAATTAGAATAAAATATATTCCACGCTTATTTAAATATTATAAATATATCAAAATAGATTCTCCTGTCATGTATAACTAAAAAGAACAATTTAAAAATAAATAAAAGCAAAAAAGAAAACACATACAAGGAGGTCAAATTGAAACACATTTATTCATTGCATAACAACAGGGATATGTTATGAGAAATATATAATTAGGCAATTTCATTATTGTGCAAATGCCGTAGAATGTATTTATATAAATAAACATAACTATGACATCACTATAATCTTATGGAACTAGTGTTAGTCAACTTTGTATTACTATAACAAAATACCTGAGATAATTATAAAGAGAAAAAGGTTATTATGGCTCACAGTTTTGGAGGTTTGGGTCTAAAAGCAGGTGGACCCATTGCCATGGGCCTCTGAGGGGGCCCACGACTGGATGGCAATGTTGGGCAGTGTGTGGCAGAGCAAACTGCTCCTATCATGAGCCAGTAAAAACAAAATATAAGAGGAAGAGACCAGAGTCTCATATCCCCTTCAAGGGCATGCCTCCAATTACCTAAAGACCTCTCACAAAGAGCCCATCTCGTAAAGGTTCCACCATAATCCAATAGTGTCTCCTAGGAATCAAACCTTCAGCGCATGGATTCTAGAGTAACATTACCCATATTTAAGCCATAGTAGGACCATTATTCTCCAAGAGGTCAATCAATGATGGAAAGATGATGTAGCTCATCTCATGACTGTGCAGAGTTAAAGGCAGCAAAATATCTCCCTTCTCATCACATCCTAGCCCCATCAAACTGCATGTGCTTCCTTATACTTGCCTTTCATAATAATTGAGTCAGTAAATGTTTTGTTGAAAGCTCACCACATGTCAGGCACTGTGCTAGGTACAGGAAAAAGAACTGAAGTCATCTTATTCCTGTGCTCAGACCAGACTCACAGCCCAAAGTGCCACTGACCTGTTTGTGAAGTTCAAATGCCACCTGCTGCGAGAAGCTTCAAAGGCCACCGTGTTGGAATGGATTGCTCTCTCCCCTGCACTCCCACAGCTGGCCGCCCCTTCATCTGAGCCCTCCTTACTGTCTCCCTATATGTTGCCCTTTACATGGCATCTCTGCCCCACCCCACACCTGCCCCACTCCAGCCCTGGCAAACTCCTTCAAGTCCAGAGTCCATCTTTCCCACTGTGCACCTGTCCCTTCACATAGTGCCTGTGCACAGCAGGCCCACAATGTGTGCTGGCTTCAATCACCTGCAGAGCGATGTTTTCGGAATTGGCCAACAGCTCAGTGCAGGCCCCTGGCATCTGCTATCAATCACTTAACCCTCTCACTCCTCCTCACTGTACTCATTACTAGCTGCTTCTCAACCATCAGTGAAAGAGAGGAAGACTGACTATTTCTCCTCTATGAATTAGCTTTCACATCAGGAGTGCTGAAATGTGCACAGCATAGGTCTCCTGTCCCTAGCTGATGAAAGGAACCCACCTAGGCGTCTTCAGTGCACACGAGTATTTAATTCCAGATAAGGTCAGTCTTTACCAATCAAAGAAATAAATGTGGCAAGGTTGAAAAGGGCAGAAATAAGAGGAATATTCAATTGCACACACTGAAAGAACGTTCGTAATAAATGACCAGCAGCCCTGGAGAGCTGATTTCTCTGCCATTAAGCTCTGAGACATTGATACACATAAAGACTCTGGAAAACTTGGATATGTTTATATTTTTATATTAATGTACAAGCCTTCTGTGAAGACAAAACACAGGGAAGTTTTAGACTTGTAATAATAATAACTACCATTTATTAGGTACTTACTACATGCCAGATACCATTAAAGCCAGCATATATTTGCTTATTGAACAAACACAACAATCTAGAGGGGACATAAATACTGCCATACTGAGGACTCTGGTGCCCAGAGAGGGTAAATCCCTTGTCCAAGGTCACACAGATGAAAAAGTGCAAAGTCAGTAATAAAATAGGTTTTCTGACTCCAAAGTTAACATGAAGTAGTCTCTGTTAAGTCAACTGTTTACCTACCCCCAAATGCACATAGCCTTTGCCATATATTATTTTTGAAAGAATAGGCAAATAAATGATTTTTTACAGACCCAACTAATATGCATACAAGGGAGCTCCTTGGAGAACTTTTAGAAGAAAATACACTATAAAAGATCTTTAAAAAAATCTTAAGTACCTAATATCTTAAAGTTTATTCTGAGAACAGCGGACAAGATAAAGGCCTACAGCTGGAAGGGAGAGATTTTATGATCATGGAAAATGATGAGTGAATCCTGGATAGATGATTGACAGGATGAGATAAAGGATGCCTTCACAGACATGGATATCTCAGCCAGCCAACTACTACAGGAATGCAGTATTTCTTTGAGATACCAGAAGATCCTGGAGGAACCCCCAAACAGGCACACTCCTCCAAGAAGTAGAGATGGCTAAAGTTCCCTAAATGCTCTGATTTTATCCCCCTGCACAGCATGGGTAAACTAACAATTTCTGATTCCTTGGATCCTCTTTCCCTGAGTCTGTAACAACCATTCCTTCTCTTGAGATCAGTCTTTCTTTGGCCATCTATTAATTGCATTAGTCAGCTCTTCACTGCTGTGATGAAATGCTTGAGGAAAACAACTGAAAGGAGGAAAGATTTATTTGGGCTTACAGTTTCAGAGGTCTCAGTCCGTAGTTGGCTGTGTTCATTGTTTTGGTCCTGAGGAATGACAGAACATCATGGTGGACGGTAGCAAAGTTATAGCAGTGGAAAACTGCTCACCTCATGATAGCCAGAAAGCAGAAAAAGGGAAAGGACAGACACAAGATACAATCCCCAAAGGCATGCCTCCAAGGAACCTGGCCTTTCAACTAAGTCTCACCTCCTATAGTTTCCACCACTTCCTAAGGTCATTTCAAAAATTAATCCATCAATGGATACATCCACTCATGAGTTTGGAGCCCTCGTATGAGTTTGGAGCCCTCGTGATCCCATCATTTCCTCAAAGCCCCATCTCTGGATACTGATGCACTGGGGACCAGCCTTCAACACAAGAGCTTTGGGGGTACATTCCAGATCCAAATCAAAACACTCCATCTTTCAGTCTACATCACCCATGCTCTTCTTATTTTTTAATTGATTTTTTTAAAAAAATAAATGACAGCAAAATGCATTACAAATCTTATTACACACATGCAGCACAATTTTTCATATCTCTGGCTGTATATAAAGTATATTGACACCAATTTGTGTCTTCATACATGAACTTTGGATAATAATGTTCATCACATTCCACCATCATTTCTAACCCCCTGCCCCCTCCCTTTCCCTCCCACCCTTCTGCCCTATCTAGAGTTCATCTATTCCTCCCATGCTCCCCCTCCCTACCCCACTATGACTCAGCCTCCTTATATCAGAGAAAACATTCAGCATTTGTTTTTTGGGATTGGCTAACTTCACTTAGCATTATCTTCTCCAAGTCCATCCACTTACCTGCAAATGCCATGATTTTTTTCTCTTTTATAGCTGAGTAAAATTCCACTGTGTATATAAGCCACATTTTTTTAATCCATTCATCTACTGAAGGGCATATAGGTTGGTTCCACAGTTTTAACTATTGTGAATTGTGCTGCTATAAACATTGATGTGGCTGTGTCCCTGTAGTATGCTGTTTTTAAGTACTTTAGGTATAGACCGAGGAGTGGGATAGCTGAGTCAAATGGTGGTTCCATTCCCAGTTTTCCAAGGAATCTCCATACTGCTTTCCATATTGGCTGTACCAATTTCATGCTCTTCTTGTTTAGGGCCTTTCTGTTTTGATAACATGCCTCTGAAGATATCTGATCTCACCACTGTAGAGCTGGGCTTTCTAGCTCGCCTTACAGAGCTCTGGAGAAACTTTACTCTTGACCCTATGCCACCTACATTACAATAGTCTGGAATTTTTATTTTCTCATTCATTAAATCTCATTGTTCTTTCTCCATCCAAGAAGGATTATTTCCCTAGCTCTCTAACCCCTACCCTTTCGTGCATCTTTATTTGAGTTGTTGATAGGATTTTTTTCCCCTTGATCAATTGTGATTTCATTGTTTGTATAATGGCATGCAGTAAATAATCCTTGTCTCTAGGACCGTACTGGTTCTCTCTCTAAATTACCTTCTAAGAAGGAACTGCTTCATTTCTCTGAGTTGAGTCTATTTAGTCAATATGGGGTTGAAAGGCTGGGAAGTTGGGATTTATGGAAGTTCCTTCCTACAGTTCAGTAGTAAATTCCTCTAACACATCTACCAGACATTGCAAAGTTCGATTCTATTCTTCTGGCTTTCCTAACTGCAGATGTTGACAAAACAAAATATTTCTCTGCCAACACTGTATCCCACTACAACTTGCTTTTGTGAAGTCAAAACATGGACTGCTAGGGAAATTATGGTTTTTTGTTTGATTGTTTTTGCTCAACTTTGTGGGTTTAGTATTTGCTTCATGTTGAAAGAAAGAAATGGAAAAATTGCCTTTTGATTGATAGCTTCTTACAATCTTATCTTTTTGCCAAAAATAACAGATCCTAGTCCAAGCTCATCCAAGTCCAACCACTTAGAAATCACGCCTCATGATTCCGTCGCCAAACATTATTTCCTATTCATTCTTGTCACTACCCATTCTACTCTTCAAGGGGAGTTCTAGAAAAGGGGGGATCAAACTCTCCCAGGTATTCCTCAGTATCAGGATTCTAGAACCTCTCTGTCAAACTGGTAACAAGAGGACAGAACATAGTAAGGAGCTACTGCCTACACCTATGGGATTTCATCACAGAAAAGTCTAAAACTCACCATCCTAAGGTTGTCCATAAGGTAGACTCTGCCCACATAATAACTCAGACTCTGAACCATCATTTTCTGGAGACAAGATGAATCAATACACTCAATAGCCCTTCTGGAGATACTGAAATTTAAAAAAAAATGTTATCAAGCTGAATGATATGTGGAACATTCTAAGTAGTATTTCTAATGAATGAAAAAATATTCTAGCATCTCCAAGTTTACTAGCATAATCTGATTCATGATCATTGGTATCTAACTCAAGTTTTCATCTTTGTTTGTATAGAGTAGTGATAATTCTTTTTAACATCAAAGGAAAGGGAAGAAAATTGAGATCGTGAATTTAGTGTGATGGCCAAGGCAGAATTTACTCAACAAACATTTAGTGAGAATCTACTATGATGGGTATTGTGCAGACTGGTAAAGATACAGAAATGAGTAAGACAGTACCTGTCCTCAAGGAGTTCACTATCTATGGGGAGAAACAGACACATAAATAATTAAATACAATTTGGAGATGAAGCAATAAATGTACACACAGGAAGGTATAGAAACATCTGGAAGATCATTTCATCCAAGGGAAAGGTTTTGAAGAAGCAATAACAATTAGACTCATTATTCAAATTCCCGGCCTGAGTAGTTTATAATTCTTACCCAAAGAAACTACACTGATTTATGCCTAGTCAAATGTTTTTAAAGTTATTTTTGGAAGGCAAGAGGATAAAGATTATGACAAAAGGTAAAAGACTTTGAATTATCAAAGTACAGAAAAGTGTGTGTGTGTGTGCACGCACGTGTGTGCACGCGCTGCATACTTGGTAAATGTAGACTTAGATAACAGGTACCCTACTGTATTTTAAAAGTATGGGATGACAAAGAATTAATTAAGTGAGCATTACATCCCACAAAAGTGAAGTATATTTGTTTCCACACAGATTTAGAGATAATAATAAGTTTATCCATACAAGCAAGAATCCACTCACATATCCACTCTGATTTTAGCAATGCCTTCTTTATTTCAGAACATTTGCCTTTTAGGACAAATATTAGTATTTCCTAGACATATAGGAATATTTCATTTGAGATCCAGCTTTTCTCATGGCTCAATCTCATTTTTTTCCTTAATATTTTATTGGCACGTTATAATAATACATAAGAGTGGGATTCATTGTGACATATTTTTACATGCACATAACATAATTTGGTCAATTTCAATCTCACTTTTTAAGGAAAAGGAAAACAACATTTGCTGAGCACCAACTGTATTCCAAACATATATTCTACCTGCATATTATTTAGTTCTTCTTTACAGCATTTTTCTAAAACACAGGTGTTATTCCAGTCCCCACACTTGTGTCTCTACATGTCCACTTACAGACAGAGATGCATATGCACTTGCCAAGGGTATGCAACTAGCTCTAATTTTTTAGGGTATATCTCTGTTTTAGTCAGCTATTTTGCTGCTGCAACCAAAATACCCTATAAGAACAATTTGAGAAGGAAAAGTTTATTTGGGGGCTCACAGCTTCAGAGGTCTCACAATCCATAGACAGCTAGTTCCATTCCTCTGGGTTCAAGGTGAGACAGAACATCATGGCAGAAGAGTGTGGCAGAGGGAAGCAGCTGAGAACATGGCACCAAGAAGCAGGAAGAGAGAGAGAGAGAGAGAGAGAGAGAGAGAGAGAGAGAGAGAGAGAGCTCTGCTTAGCAAAGATAAAATATAAACCCCCAAGGCATGCCCCCAGGGACACACCTCTTCCCACCTGCCTACAGTTACCACCCAGCTAATGCCTATCGGGATTAATTCACTCATTGGGTTAAGGCTCTCATAACCCAATTATTTCACCTCTAAACATTCTTGCATTATCTCACACATAAGTTTTTGGGAGACACCTCACATCTAAATCATGACAATCCATTATTTTCTCAAGGACATAAAAGATTACCCAGTACAAGGAGTTTGGCTTCTATTTCACTAGTGTCTCCCCATAGTACAACCCAGAAATAATAGAAAATTCAATCATAGCCATATTGGGTTTCCTCAATCTACATGGAAAGCAGAAGCTGAGTACAGGTTATGGATGCTGTGTCTAGGCAAGAGAAAGTCCTAATATATTCCATAGCCTAATATATTTACAGAATTTTCCCAATGTTAAATATTGTACTAAATAAGTGCAATAGTGTAATAAAAATGGAAAAATGGAACTTTCAGTGAAAATGGTCCGTTATGGTTTAGATATGAGGTGTCCCCCAAAAGCTCATGTGTGAAACAATGCAAGAATGTTCAGAGGTAAAATGATTAGATTATGAAAGCCTTGACCTAATCAGTGGATTAATCCATTTGATGGATTAATGGGTGGTAACCATAAGTAGGTAGGACATGGCTAGAGGAGGTAGGTCACTGTGGGTGTGCCTTTGGGTATTATATTTTCCCTGGCTCCTTGCACTGAAGCTCCCTCTGCTCGATGGCTGTCATGAACTGAGCCACTTTCCTCTGCCAAACTCTTCTACCATGATGTTCTACCTCACCTCAGACCCAGAGTTATGAAGCTGGCTGACCATGCACTAGACCTCTGAAACCATGAGCCAAAGTAAACTTTCCCTACTCTTAGTTGTTCTTGTTGGGTATATTGTTCACAGCAGAACAAAGCAGACTAACGTATAGTCTCTCCCATATCTTTATGGAAACAATTTTGGAAATTCATACCAAGAACAAATAAGATTCTCAGCATCAAAACCACAACCAAAAGTAAAAATATTTCCACAAAAATTTGGGACATGTGTTTTAAAACTGGCCCAGTGATACCAAAGAGAGAAGCTGAAAAAGTGGGAAGATTTTCTTCCCTCTTTCTGTGCTGCGCCCTCTGTGGGTTACCAACACAAAGTCCATACCAATTAGATCTTTAAGTCCTGGAACTACTATCTGAGGCTGCCTATTATCTAAATTCTTATAAATAAAGAAATATTCGAAAATTTTAAGTTTTTTAAAACTGTGATGAAATGCATCGCTGTGTTTGATAGTGTCTCCCAAAATTCGTGTGTTGAAAACTTAATCCCCAATGCAACAGCTTTAGGAGGTGATTAGGCCATGAGGACTCTGGCTTCAAGAACAGATTTATATCATTATCACAGGAAAGGGTTTGTTAACGTGAGAGATGGTTTGTTATAAAAGTGAGTTCAACTCTCTCTTGCTCTCTCACCATATGATTCCTTCCTTCCACAATGTTAAAATGTAGCAAGAAGACCCTCCCGATTTGGCCCCTCAGTCTTAGACATCCCAGCCTCCAGAACTGTAGGAAATAAATCTCTTCTTCATAAATTACTTAGTCTCTGGTATTCTGTTAAAGCAGCATAACATAGAGTAAGACATACGTAACACAGAATGTATTGTTATAACCATTTAACTGTACAGTTGAGTGGCATTAAGTATATTCACATTGTTGTCCAACCACCACTATCATCCATCTCCAGAATGTTTTTCATTTACAAAACTGAAATTCTACAGTCACTAAACAATAACTCCCCATTCCCCCTGGAACCTACTATTCTACTTTATAATTTGATGAATTTGACTGCTCTAGACATCTCACATAAGTGAAATCAAACTGTATTTGTCCTTTTGGAACTGGATTATTTCATTTAGCATAATGTTTTCAAGGTTCACCCACATTATGTATCATTTGTCAGAATTCCCTTCCTTTTTAAGGCTGATTGACATTCCACTCTATATGTGTATATATACCTCATTCTGTTTATCCACTCATCCATCCTTGCATAGTTGGGTTGCCTTCACCTTTTGGTTTATATGAATAATGCTACTATAAACATGGATGTACAAAATAACTAGTGGTCCTTTTTATATACAAAATTGAAGGCTAGACCTCCCAAATAATTGCCAGTGGGAAGGTAGAAGAATTCCAAGAAGGGAAGACATTATTAGCATATCAGAATTCTGGGAAGTGAAAGTCCCTCAAGTGAAACATCAAAGATATGACAGAGAAAACTAGAAACCCAGTGAGTGTATGCTCAGGTGACTACTGGCTCAAGCAGAAAAGGAAAGAGAATCCCAGCTCTTCCAGAAAAAATGTCAAAGAAGAAAATAGGATGATATTCGGATTGAAGGTAGGAGCTATGCACATCCATCCCACAGTGAGAAGGAGATGTGATCCACACCAAAACTGAACAGACTGTGTGGCAAGGTCTGTCCTTTATATAGGTAAACACTTAGATTCATTTTTCATTATGAGAAAGCAGGAAAGTAGAAAGTGAGTTCTCTGAAAAATTACCACATAACAAGTGAAAGTCATGTTAAAGTCTTTGAGAAAAAATAGGTATCTGTGAAAGTGTTTCACTCCTATAGTCTCAATGTCCCCCCAAATTCATGGGTTGACTCTTAATTGCCAATGATAGTGGGACCTTAGAGATGGTGAAGACATAAGGGTGGAGACTTTATGAATGGGATTAGTGAGCTAATAAAAAGGTTAGAGAGAAGAGAAAGCTAGGATGTTTTTGTCTGTCCAGTCCTGTGGCCACTTAGGACACAGCGTTCCTCCCCTCTGGAGAGACAGCAGCAAGGCACCATCTTGGAAACACAGAGAGCTCCCCTACCAGACACAATCTGCCAGCATATTGCCTTTGGGCTTCCAGCCTCAAGAATTGTGAGGAAAAAAATCTCCATTGCTTGTAAATTACCTAGTCTATGAGATTTTGACAAGACAACCCAAAGGAACTAAGGTAACTACTAAACCCAGCAGAAAATTACTACAATTGGCCTCCTTATTAGAAAGTCCAAAGACATAGTCCTTGTGTAAAAGGACGGAAATTCCCAAGAAGAAACATTGAGACGTAAGAGTACCAGAATGAGATGAAAATGATAACATGAGGAAAGACGGCAAGGACACTAGAATGCAATAAAAGAATTTAAACCCACAATGGCAACAGTAAATAACAGAAATGCATTGTATAAAATCAAATCAATGACAAAGAGAACAAACCAAGAATTGTAACAGCTCATGAGGAAAAAAAAAAACAGAATAAATGAGAATAATGAACATCAAAATCATAAAAAAGAGAAGCCATTCCTAAACTGAATAGAAACTGAGATTTCAAATTTGAATGGTTTACTTTATTCAATTATTCACTTGCTCTTAATGAGTGCCTACTCTGTGCCAAGTTTCATAGGTGCATTTCAGGAAAAATAATTTTTAAAAAGATTTGTTCCCAGTTTCAACATGCTAAAATTCTTAATTAAGCAAGGTTAAAATTATCATATGTACTGTAGCAGTGAGCGAAAGGAAAGGCAGGAAGGAAAAACACTTAGGCTGGCTTCTAATTCTCTACAGAAACAAGCTGAGTCAGGGAAGGTGGCACACACCTGTAATCCCAGTAGCTCGGGTGGCTAAGGCAGGAGGATCGCAAGTTCAAAGCCAGTCTCAGCAACAGTGAGGTGCTAAGCAATTTAGTGGGACCCTGTC
Organism: Marmota flaviventris; assembly: GCF_047511675.1. Classification (NCBI taxonomy): domain Eukaryota; kingdom Metazoa; phylum Chordata; class Mammalia; order Rodentia; family Sciuridae; genus Marmota; species Marmota flaviventris. The sequence goes on from NC_092508.1 coordinate 92,631,797, forward strand.
TCTAAATAAAAAAGACAAAAATGTCCAAATGTTCTCTCTGTTAAGTGGATGCTGACCCATGGGAAAAATGGAAGAACTGTGATTGGGCAAACGGGAGGGAGAGGAGAGGAAGGGGTATGGGGGGCAAGAAAGATGATGCAATGAGATGGACATCGTTACTCTGGTACATGTATGACTGCACATATGGTGTGACATTACATTGTGTACAATCAGAGAAATGAAAAGTTGTGCTGCAATTGTGTACAATGAATCAAAAAGCATTCTGTTGTCATATATAACTAATTAGAATTAATTAGTTGAAACAAAAAAATTTTGTTTTGATTAATTAAAACAAAAAATAAAGAAGAGAAACGATGCAAAGTTATAAAAGTGTGGTGAAAAATAAAGTAGTATACTAAAAAAATACAAAATAGGGCTGGGGATGTGGCTCAGTGGTTGAATGCCCCTGAGTTCAATCCCTAGAAGCTATGGAATCATGAGTCTTGAATTCTAAGTATAATTTTAGGTCATGAATTTTATACCCAACTAAGAACTTTTGCTTATTAAAAAAAAAACCAGAAAGACATTCTTATATATATAGGGTTTTTAAAAATAGAATCACCATATCCTTAAATTTTTTAAAAAAATATTCTAGGCAACCAAGAAACTAGTTGAATAAATCTCTTCTAGTTCAAAACAGCAAACTGAATGCATATGTTTCTCCTCTTAATCCTAAATCCAATTGAAGTGGCAGGAAAGAAAAGAACGCAAGCAAGAAAGACATTTCTGGAGGCACTAAGTCGCATAAGGAAGGATACCAGTAGACCAAAGTTTCTAATAAACTTCTATAAGCTGAAAGAACTCAAACTGGATGAACTGCATCAAAAATACCATGGCTTGGAGCTCACACAAACAAGGGCTATGGTGCAGCAGAGAGCCTTTCTTCATGGAAGAACTCTTCCAAGTTAGCAAGCACCCAGAACAGGAGTGAGGTGAGAGATGGAGGCAGGGTCACTGATTAAAGAGCTGTGCAGATGGCTTTTATCCTTAGCAGAAGCCTAAAGACACTCTGAAGAATCTAAGAAATTGGGGTAGGCTGGAGCTCAGGGAGGCCAGGAGCCCAGAGGCAAGACCTTCTGAGGTCAGGAGCTGCCTGCTTTCAGGTCCCTGCTTGTACCTCCTGAAGGGAAGGCCTCCCACAGAGGAGCCCTGCCCACTGGAACAGAGTGTGCTCAAGCTCTTACTGAGCCCTCTACTGACAGAGGAAATCCCCCAACCATTAACCAACCCTCTTTCCACTGTAAATATAAACATATAACCAGGGATCACCAGACATTTGAGAAAAAAAAAAAATAGACCATAAGAAAGACAAAGATAAACCAGTTTAAAACTGAACCTGAAGGACCTGTTAATTCAAGGACATTTTTCAAAGGATTAAAAAATGGATAATTAGCAGCAGAGAGGATATTGTTTCAAGAAGGAAAAAAAAAATCATACTTCTGAAAAAGGAACAATTCAAGAACAGAATTAATGGAATTTGGAAATATGATTGCTGCTGGGCGTGTAGCTCAGTGGTGGAGCACAGGATTAGCACCAAACCCCAGCACTGAACAGAAAATCTAAGTTTAGAGAAAAAAGAAACCAGATAAATTAAGATTGACTGAAAAGGGCCATAAGTATCCAATGGGAGCTCTGGGAAGGAATTTACAGTGGAAGTTTGAGAATATAGAAGGTACAAATGAATTACAGAAATAATTAAAGAAAATTTCCCAAACTGATGAGACATTCAAGTACTCGCAAGTCTCCTAATATTTAAGAATATAAATCTAAAAACAAGATCCAGAATGAATGGAAAACAGATTATGTGAATAAATAGATTAAAGTTAAAAATTGACAATATCCTGCTGGGCGCAGTGGCTGTAATCCCAGCGGCTCAGGAAGATGAAGCAGAAGAAGAGTGAGTTTAAAGTCAGCCTCAGCAAAAGTGAGGCACTAAGCAATTCAGTGAGACCCTGTCTCTAAATAAAATATAAAACATTGGCTTGGGATATGGCTCAGTGTTTGAGCGCCGCTGAGTTCAATCCCTGATAGGCACCCCCTCCAAAAACTGACAATATCCTATAACTATTTGGGAGACTAGAAAACAATGAAACAATGTTTTCAAAGCTCAAAAGGAAAACAGGATTTTGAACAAAGAAGTCTATATGAGCCAAACTATCCATCAAGTTCAAGAGCAAAATAAAAGATATTTTGAGACTTATATTAATTCAGAAAGTTTACCTTTCATAAGGACTTTCTGAAAAACTATTGAGAATGAATGCCACTGAAACAAAGTAGAGGAAAATAATAATTAAATAAAAAGTAAGATCTAGGATCCCAGAAACAGCATAATCAATTTCAAATACATTGCGTTGTTAATGTGAGCTAGGGAAAGGGGTAGCGAAGGTGTTGTTTCTAAGTACAGTGTTAACGAAGACTAACCACCTGCACCCTGCCTTTCACTCAATAGACGTTGTACTAGTTATCAATGGCTGCATAATAAATTACCCCAAAGCTTAGTGGCCCATGTGCATGGAACACCACAGAATACTATTGATTCTCAAAGGCACATCTTTCACCATGAAAAACAGGTAACTGCAAAGATATGGGCATTTAGCACTAGTCATCCCTGCATACTTGGTTCATGGGGGGAACTAGCACATAAAAATTGTGTCCTCCGTGGGCTACCTTCATTTCCTCATCTGCTCACTGATGTTTCAATTGCTTAGATCATAACTGCTTTTTAGAAGTGTTTTCAACATAGACTTAACAACCATCCTGTCAACATATTATCTTTAAAAAACAATTTTAAGGAAGAGGCCACTTAGAGAAGTACTGCCTGTCCCCTCTAACTTCCCCTTAGCAACTTCCCAGGCCACCAAACACTGTCCCAGCAAATCTTAGATTTCCAGCGGAAAAGTCTAACAAAGGCCCTGGGTTAATATCCCAGAATCTTGGAAAACAGAAAGAGTCCTGAATACCAGAAAATATCAAACAAGAAGCTGCTTGAAAGTGACTTAATATTAACAATGTTGACACCCCTCCACCCCAAGAAAGAAATGGTTCTTTAATGCTTCCTCCTCTCCCCAACTCCATGCATAAGCAATTACTTCAGGGAAAGCAGACTGGGAACCTCTGGCATATTCCTTCCAGACAGCCTGCCACCCCCACAGGTACTGTTTTCAATCAGGGTGTGAGCAAATGAAGATGATAAAGTTTTTCCCTGGAGATAAAGAGGTTCCATTTGCAGAGGAATGGAAGAAGATGAGAAAAGAATGGTAAGAATCAGGCCATCTGTCCCCCAGGCAGGGTGAACAAAATCAGTTAAAACCACTATTTCAAGGTTAAGGCAGGAGACAAACAGACAGCATGCTATAAATACAGTGGCCCTTTGGGTGCCAAGGCATGGATCATGACAAGCCCAGAGCTAAATGGGAAGCATGGTGGGTGCCCATCGCTGTCAGGTCTGATAGATTGACAGGCAGACAAATATGAAATGCAAACCTTGCAGCCAGGCCCTGCCCTGAGTGAAATCCCATTAAAACACAC